>NC_057805.1:207739408-208019695 GCF_018294505.1 Triticum aestivum
CCATCGTCTACTGTTCATCCAGCCCTCCACACCACGGGGTCCTGTTCAACCACCCCTCCACGGGCACCCCTCCATCGTCTACTGTTCATCCAGCCCTCCACCACACCACGGGGTCCTGTTCATCTAGAGGCAACGCCACCGGTCACTGTTCATCCAAACCCCCCCGCAACGCTCACTGTTCATCCCAGAGGCAGCATCGATCGGCTTCAGTTAGCAGCAGTAGCGAAGGAATCGCTCGATCGGGTTCAGTTAACAGCCATCGATCGATCGCTCAAGTTCAGTAATGCGTAGCCTGCAGTGCAATCGCTCGGGTTCAGTTAGAGCCCAACGCCTCGCTCGGGTTCAGTTAGAGCCAACGCCTCGCACACACGCGCGTACGTGTACGAGAGAAACGCGCATCGCTCGGCCCCCGACCTCCCACCGTAACCGGGAACTCCCCGAAATTTTCCTCGCCCTCGCTTCTACCACGGTTTTTTCCATCATGGATGGCCCAAAGAATGTCATGCAGCTGCGTCTCCGGCCCGCCCAGGACGAAAAGCCCATTTTCTGTCATGATTTTTTGTCATAGAAGTAGGAGCCCACCACATCTATGATGATACCGGGTTTTGTCACAATTATCGTCATAGAAGTGTCATATGTATGACAGAAAAAATTTCATTCAGCCCAAAATGTCACGGATGTGTCTTTTTTGTAGTGGGGGCCAGTGGAGATGTACGTACAAAAAATTGTGGACTTAGGTTCGACCGAAAGGCAATGATGCATCGGCCTTGCATTTTGATATACCCGCGGCCGCATGAAATTTGCTACTCTACTCAAAACTAGTAAGGTACACATGCATTGAACGCATGAGATTTGGAAACCAAATTATGAATAAATACACACTACAGCATGTAAAGCTTTGAGTCATATATGCATGATGTAGATGTTCGTTTAGTTCTTATAGTTAATCTCATTCAAAATCAATTAGTTTTATAAAAAAGGTTAAGATTCATGGGATTGTGCATTGTAAAGCATAAAGTTAAAAACAAATAATGGCAATTCATTTAAAAAAGTTTAGGCAATTATGATACGGAAGATTCTAGAACAAAGGAGAAGTGCTTGTGTTTTGGGAAAGCATGCACGGCCCACATCTCTTATTGGTTGATATCTCACGAAACAAGAAACGAGGAGGGAGTTAATGTACCATGCCAAAGTGTTTTGGGATTATTTGGTTTTTGGAAGATGACTGAGGGCATCTCCAACAATTTGTATGTTAGCTTGTTGGTAAAATATGCCATGTCATCAACCAACACCTTAACATACAACAACTCCAATGGGTTGTTGATAGAGGCAAAGGTGTCCCGTCTTTCGATGAGATGATGAATATCGCTTTGATGGAAGTCGACTTTGACGATCCGACTACGAACGTGCGAGGACGTCGCGCCTTAGCAATCGCTAAACCAACTCCGAGAGGTTATCGACCACGCCGGAGCACGATCAACCTGACCACGAGGGTCTGTTTCCTGCGAGCAAACGAAGAACAGGCAAGAAACTGAGATTGCAATCTGGATATTGCGAATATAAGATGAAAGCTTTATTGATCAAGGTGGGGTTCTGTGACGCCTTTGTCTGGTCGCTGAACACAAACGAAGTACGCGAAGTTGCAGCTATGGCGAACTTTTAATCTAAACAAAACCCAAAGTCTAAACGACGCCCTAAGGGCTGTATATATGGAGGAAGAGGGGGGAATTTCGTGGCCCTTGAGGAAGGGGTCCGAAACCAACCCTATCTCTTGTTTCCCCAGACATACGGACTCTAAAAACAGCCTATACTTATGTATTTCGAAATTACATGGGCCTGGCCCAATAATAAGGTGACGCAGCACCTAGAATAGCCTCTGGACGAAAGTTATGAAGTAGCATCTTGTATATTTCGTCCAAGGCTTCATGCACGCATTATGGTGGCTTCAACGTCCTGAAATCATCACTTGTAACTCCGTTCTTGTTCCCCATGCGCATGCCATCATCTCCATGCTTGTTCTTGCTCCAATGTTCATCCTTCTCAAAGCTAGGCCCTTCATTTGTAAGCAAAACAAATGTATCCAATTTAGGCAGCATCATATTCTCATGAACATTAGAATCATTAGCAAGAAACGAAAGTACCTGGTAATTTAATTGGCGTGCGCGAGCTCTAGTAATTGGTCCAGTATGTATAGCAGCAGGGCCTGTGGGTGTAATAATTGTATTGATGTCCTCATCATCCTCCCCTTCTTGAAATGAAGTCGTCCTCGACGGAAGCTCATCTTCCTCACCCAAATAAGGCTTCAAATCTGCAATATTAAAAGTGGGACTAACCCCAAAATCTGCAGGCAGCTCAAGTTTATATGCATTATCATTTATTTTCTCTAACACCTTAAAAGGACCATCAGCACGTGGCATTAGCTTTGATTTGCGCAAATCAGGAAATCTATCCTTACGCAAATGTAACCAAACAAGATCTCCAGGTGCAAACATAACATGTTTTCTACCCTTATCTCCAGCAAGTTTATATTTAGCATTCATACGCTCAATGTTTTCCTTAGTTAACTCATGCATTTTTAAGATCAATTCAGCACGTTGTTTAGCATCAAAATTAACCTTCTCCGAAGATGGAAGAGGCAACAAATCAATAGGTGCACGAGGTAGGAAACCATACACAATTTCAAAAGGGCACATCTTAGTAGTAGAATGCAATGAACGATTATAAGCAAACTCAATATGAGGCAAGCAGTCTTCCCACATTTTCTTATTATTCTTCAAAACAGCCCTAAGCATAGTAGACAATGTTCTATTGACTACTTCAGTTTGTCCATCAGTTTGGGGGTGACAAGTAGTACTAAAAAGCAGTTTAGTCCCCAACTTAGCCCATAAACATCTCCAAAAGTGGCTAAGAAATTTAGTATCACGATCTGAAACAATAGTATTTGGCACACCATGCAAGCGAATAATTTCACGAAAGAACAAATCAGCAACATTAACAGCATCATCTCTTTTATGACATGGTATAAAGTGCGCCATTTCGAGAATCTATCCACGACAACAAATATGCTATCCCTCCCCTTCTTTGTTCGAGGTAAACCTAAAACAAAGTCCATAGATATATCCTCCCAAGGAACACAAGGTACAGGCAAAGGCATATATAAACCATGAGGATTTAGTCGTGACTTAGCTTTTTGACATGTAGTGCAGCGAGCAACAAAACGCTCAACATCCCGTCTCATCTTTGGCCAAAAGAAATGTGTAGCAAGTACGTCCTCCGTCTTCTTCACGCCAAAGTGTCCCATTAATCCTCCTCCATGCGCCTCCTGCAACAACAAAAGACGAAGAGAGCTAGCTGGAATGCATAGCTTGTTAGCACGGAACACAAATCCATCATTAACGACAAACTTGTTCCAGGTTCTTCCTTCTTTACAATTCTGCAATACATCTTTAAAATCAGCATCATGCACATATTGATCTTTGATGGTCTCCAAACCAAATATTTTGAAGTCAAGTTGTGAAAGCATAGTATAGCGACGAGACAATGCATCAGCAATAACATTTTCTTTACCCTTCTTGTGTTTAATGACATAAGGGAAAGTTTCAATGAATTCAACCCATTTAGCATGTCTACGATTCAGTTTAGCATGACTTTTAATATGTTTCAAAGATTCATGATCAGAATGTATAACAAATTCTTTGGGCCATAAATAATGTTGCCATGTTTCTAAAGTCCGAACAAGAGCATATAGTTCTTTATCATAAGTAGAATAATTCAGACTAGGCCCACTCAATTTTTCAGAAAAGTATGCAACAGGTTTGCCATCTTGTAATAACACACCTCCTAATCCAATGCCACTAGCATCACATTCAAGCTCAAAAGTCTTATTAAAATCAGGAAGTTGGAGTAAAGGAGCATGTGTCAACTTATCTTTCAATACCGTGAAGGCTTCTTCCTGTGCGGTACCCCAAACAAAAGGCACATCCTTCTTTGTAAGCTCGTTGAGAGGTGCAGCAATGGTGCTAAAATCTCTCACAAAACGCCTATAGAAACTAGCGAGTCCAAGAAAACTCCGCACTTGTGTGACCGTTTTGGGCTGCGGCCAACTCTCAATAGCTTCAATCTTGGCTTTATCAACTTCAATTCCCTGTGGAGTAACAACATAGCCAAGAAAAGATACTCGGTCGGTGCAAAAGGTGCACTTCCCAAGGTTACCAAACAAACGTGCATCACGTAGAGCAATAAAAACAGCACGTAAATGTTCCAAATGTTCTTCCAAAGATTTGCTATAAATCAGTATATCATCAAAATAGACCACCACAAATCGTCCAATGAAAGCACGTAAAACTTCGTTCATTAGTCTCATGAAAGTACTAGGTGCATTAGTTAACCCAAAAGGCATGACTAACCACTCATATAAACCAAACTTAGTTTTAAATGCAGTTTTCCATTCATCTCCCAATTTCATACGAATTTGATGGTATCCACTACGCAAATTGAGTGGGCCTAGTCTGAATTATTCTACTTATGATAAAGAACTATATGCTCTTGTTCGGACTTTAGAAACATGGCAACATTATTTATGGCCCAAAGAATTTGTTATACATTCTGATCATGAATCTTTGAAACATATTAAAAGTCAAGCTAAACTGAATCGTAGACATGCTAAATGGGTTGAATTCATTGAAACTTTCCCTTATGTCATTAAACACAAGAAGGGTAAAGAAAATGTTATTGCTGATGCATTGTCTCGTCGCTATACTATGCTTTCACAACTTGACTTCAAAATATTTGGTTTGGAGACCATCAAAGATCAATATGTGCATGATGCTGATTTTAAAGATGTATTGCAGAATTGTAAAGAAGGAAGAACCTGGAACAAGTTTGTCGTTAACGATGGATTTGTGTTCCGTGCTAACAAGCTATGCATTCCAGCTAGCTCTCTTCGTCTTTTGTTGTTGCAGGAGGCGCATGGAGGAGGATTAATGGGACACTTTGGCGTGAAGAAGACGGAGGACGTACTTGCTACACATTTCTTTTGGCCAAAGATGAGACGGGATGTTGAGCGTTTTGTTGCTCGCTGCACTACATGTCAAAAAGCTAAGTCACGACTAAATCCTCATGGTTTATATATGCCTTTGCCTGTACCTAGTGTTCCTTGGGAGGATATATCTATGGACTTTGTTTTAGGTTTACCTCGAACAAAGAAGGGGAGGGATAGCATATTTGTTGTCGTGGATAGATTCTCGAAAATGGCACACTTTATACCATGTCATAAAAGCGATGATGCTGTTAATGTTGCTGATTTGTTCTTTCGTGAAATTATTCGCTTGCATGGTGTGCCAAATACTATTGTTTCAGATCGTGATACTAAATTACTTAGCCACTTTTGGAGATGTTTATGGGCTAAGTTGGGGACTAAACTGCTTTTTAGTACTACTTGTCACCCCCAAACTGATGGACAAACTGAAGTAGTCAATAGAACGTTGTCTACTATGCTTAGGGCTGTTTTGAAGAATAATAAGAAAATGTGGGAGGAATGCTTGCCTCATATTGAATTTGCTTATAATCGTTCATTGCATTCTACTACTAAGATGTGCCCTTTTGAAGTTGTGTATGGTTTCCTACCTCGTGCACCTATTGATTTGTTGCCTCTTCCATCTTCGGATTTTGGGGTTAGTCCCACTTTTAACATTGCAGATTTGAAGCCTTATTTGGGTGACGAAGATGAACTTCCGTCGAGGACGACTTCATTTCAAGAAGGGGAGGATGATGAGGACATCAATACAATTGTTACACCCACAGCCCCTGCTGCTATACATACTGGACCAATTACTAGAGCTCGTGCACGCCAACTAAATTACCAGGTACTTTCGTTTCTTGGTAATGATTCTAATGTTCATGAGAATATGATGCTGCCTAAATTGGATACATTTGTTTTGCTTACAAATGAAGGGCCTAGCTTGGAGAAGGATGAACATTGGAGCAAGAACAAGCATGGAGATGATGGCATGCGCAAGGGAAACAAGAACGGAGTTACAAGTGATGATTTCAGGACTTTGAAGCCACCATAATGGGTGCATGAAGCCTTGGACGAAATATACAAGACGCCACTTCATAAATTTCGTTCCGAGGCTATTTTAGGTGCTGCGTCACCTTATTATTGGGCCAGGCCCATGTAATTTCAAAATACATAAGTATAGGCTATTTTTAGAGTCCGTATGTGTGGGGAAACAAGAGATAGGGTTGATTTCGGACCCCTCCACCAAGGGCCACGAAATTCCCCCCCTCTTCCTCCATATATACAGCCCTTAGGGCATCGTTTAGACTTTGGGTTTTGTTTAGATTAAAAGTTCGCCATAGCTGCAACTTCGCGTACTTCGTTTGTGTTCAACGACCAGACAAAGGCGTCACAGAACCCCACCTTGATCAATAAAGCTTTCATCTTATATTCGCAATATCCAGATTGCAATCTTAGTTTCTTGCTTGTTCTTCGTTTGCTCGCAGGAAACAGACCTTCGTGGTCAGGTTGATCGTGCTCCGGCGTGGTCAATAACCTCTCGGAGTTGGTTTAGCGATTGCTAAGGCGCGACGTCCTCGCACGTTCGTAGTCGGATCGTCAAAGTCGACTTCCACCAAAGCGAAATCCTCCATCTCATCGAAAGACGGGACACCTTTGCCTCTATCACTTAGTTAACTCATGCATTTTTAAAATCAATTCAACACGTTGTTTAGCATCAAAATTAACCTTCTCCGAAGATGGAAGAGGCAACAAATCAATAGGTGCACGAGGTAGGAAACCATACACAACTTCAAAAGGGCACATCTTAGTAGTAGAATGCAATGAACGATTATAAGCAAATTCAATATGAGGCAAGCATTCCTCCCACATTTTCTTATTATTCTTCAAAACAGCCCTAAGCATAGTAGACAACGTTCTATTGACTACTTCAGTTTGTCCATCAGTTTGGGGGTGACAAGTAGTACTAAAAAGCAGTTTAGTCCCCAACTTAGCCCATAAACATCTCCAAAAGTGGCTAAGAAATTTAGTATCACGATCTGAAACAATAGTATTTGGCACACCATGCAAGCGAATAATTTCACGAAAGAACAAATCAGCAACCTTAACAGCATCATCGCTTTTATGACATGGTATAAAGTGTGCCATTTTCGAGAATCTATCCACGACAACAAATATGCTATCCCTCCCCTTCTTTGTTCGAGGTAAACCTAAAACAAAGTCCATAGATATATCCTCCCAAGGAACACTAGGTACAGGCAAAGGCATATATAAACCATGAGGATTGAGTCGTGACTTAGCTTTTTGACATGTAGTGCAGCGAGCAACAAAACGCTCAACATCCCGTCTCATCTTTGGCCAAAAGAAATGTGTAGCAAGTACGTCCCCCGTCTTCTTCACGCCAAAGTGTCCCATTAATCCTCCTCCATGCGCCTCCTGCAACAACAAAAGACGAAGAGAGCTAGCTGGAATGCATAGCTTGTTAGCACGGAACACAAATCCATCATTAACGACAAACTTGTTCCAGGTTCTTCCTTCTTTACAATTCTGCAATACATCTTTAAAATCAGCATCATGCACATATTGATCTTTGATGGTCTCCAAACCAAATATTTTGAAGTCAAGTTGTGAAAGCATAGTATAGCGACGAGACAATGCATCAGCAATAACATTTTCTTTACCCTTCTTGTGTTTAATGACATAAGGGAAAGTTTCAATGAATTCAACCCATTTAGCATGTCTACGATTCAGTTTAGCTTGACTTTTAATATGTTTCAAAGATTCATGATCAGAATGTATAACAAATTCTTTGGGCCATAAATAATGTTGCCACGTTTCTAAAGTCCGAACAAGAGCATATAGTTCTTTATCATAAGTAGAATAATTCAGACTAGGCCCACTCAATTTTTCAGAAAAGTATGCAACAGGTTTGCCATCTTGTAATAACACACCTCCTAATCCAATGCCACTAGCATCACATTCAAGCTCAAAAGTCTTACTAAAATCAGGAAGTTGGAGTAAAGGAGCATGTGTCAACTTATCTTTCAATACCGTGAAGGCTTCTTCCTGTGCGGTACCCCAAACAAAAGGCACATCCTTCTTTGTAAGCTCGTTGAGAGGTGCAGCAATGGTGCTAAAATCTCTCACAAAACGCCTATAGAAACCAGCGAGTCCAAGAAAACTCCGCACTTGTGTGACCGTTTTGGGCTGCGGCCAACTCTCAATAGCTTCAATCTTGGCTTTATCAACTTCAATTCCCTGTGGAGTAACAACATAGCCAAGAAAAGATACTCGGTCGGTACAAAAGGTGCACTTCCCAAGGTTACCAAACAAACGTGCATCACGTAGAGCAATAAAAACAGCACGTAAATGTTCCAAATGTTCTTCCAAAGATTTGCTATAAATCAGTATATCATCAAAATAGACCACCACAAATCGTCCAATGAAAGCACGTAAAACTTCGTTCATTAGTCTCATGAAAGTACTAGGTGCATTAGTTAACCCAAAAGGCATGACTAACCACTCATATAAACCAAACTTAGTTTTAAATGCAGTTTTCCATTCATCTCCCAATTTCATACGAATTTGATGGTATCCACTACGCAAATCAACTTTGGAGAATATTGTAGAGCCACTCAATTCATCAAGCATATCATCGAGCCTAGGAATAGGATGACGATAACGAATAGTAATATTATTAATGCCTCTACAATCAACACACATACGCGACGTACCATCCTTTTTAGGCACGAGTATAATAGGAACAGCACAAGGACTAAGAGATTCGCGTATATAACCTTTGTCGAGCAGCTCCTGTACTTGACGCATAATCTCCTTCGTCTCCTCTGGATTGGTACGGTATGGTGCACGGTTGGGTAGCGATGCACCGGGAATTAAGTCAATTTGATGCAATCTGAATATTGCGAATATATATGAAGTATTGATAGTGGTGGGAATCCGTAAGCGGTCTTGGTCTGGTCGTTGGACAAAAGGATGAATAGATCTAACTTTTTTGTGGCTTTTTCTTGGACAATAGGTAAGAAAATAAATCTAATCTAGGGGAAACTGGAAATTCTCACCGAGCAACCTGAAAACTGATACCACTTGATAGAGGCAAAGGTGTCCCGTCTTTCGATGAGATGATGAATATCGCTTTGATGGAAGTCGACTTTGACGATCCGACTACGAACGTGCGAGGACGTCGCGCCTTAGCAATCGCTAAACCAACTCCGAGAGGTTATCGACCACGCCGGAGCACGATCAACCTGACCACGAGGGTCTGTTTCCTGCGAGCAAACGAAGAACAGGCAAGAAACTGAGATTGCAATCTGGATATTGCGAATATAAGATGAAAGCTTTATTGATCAAGGTGGGGTTCTGTGACGCCTTTGTCTGGTCGCTGAACACAAACGAAGTACGCGAAGTTGCAGCTATGGCGAACTTTTAATCTAAACAAAACCCAAAGTCTAAACGACGCCCTAAGGGCTGTATATATGGAGGAAGAGGGGGGAATTTCGTGGCCCTTGAGGAAGGGGTCCGAAACCAACCCTATCTCTTGTTTCCCCAGACATACGGACTCTAAAAACAGCCTATACTTATGTATTTCGAAATTACATGGGCCTGGCCCAATAATAAGGTGACGCAGCACCTAGAATAGCCTCTGGACGAAAGTTATGAAGTAGCATCTTGTATATTTCGTCCAAGGCTTCATGCACGCATTATGGTGGCTTCAACGTCCTGAAATCATCACTTGTAACTCCGTTCTTGTTCCCCATGCGCATGCCATCATCTCCATGCTTGTTCTTGCTCCAATGTTCATCCTTCTCAAAGCTAGGCCCTTCATTTGTAAGCAAAACAAATGTATCCAATTTAGGCAGCATCATATTCTCATGAACATTAGAATCATTAGCAAGAAACGAAAGTACCTGGTAATTTAATTGGCGTGCGCGAGCTCTAGTAATTGGTCCAGTATGTATAGCAGCAGGGCCTGTGGGTGTAATAATTGTATTGATGTCCTCATCAACTCTTGAAGGTCGTGGCCCTTGGTCCGATGAATCTTGCAGTATGGCCCATCACCTTTCCCGGCCTTCTCGGCAGCCGCAGCCTCCCGGCAGTCAGTGCACATGGTAGCTTCCTTGCCGGGGTCTTCGGCCTTAGCCTTCTTGCCGGTATTAGGTGTACCCGATCCTTCAACAGACATTACTATCTTATCCTTGCGTCTCTTATTGCGCTTCTTGCTCCTCTTCTGACTAGTGGATTCATCATCATCTCTGAATCGACATTGATGCAATCTTCCTCTCCGGGCAGCTTCCTTCCCTCCTCCATCCGAGCACACTTATCCACCAAGGTGTAAAGCTCCTTCACAGTCTTGGGCAACCACATGTTCATCTTAGAATGAATCTTGCGGTTGCGCACATTGGACTGGAAGGAAGCTATCACAGCTGCTGGATGGATGTTCGCGATGTTCCTGTGAACTCTGCTGAATCTCTGCAAATACTTCTGGAGAGTCTCTCCTTCTTTCTGTTGGAGAAGCTGCAAATTGCTGGGCCGACCTGGTTCTTGATGGCCGCCAATCGCCAATGAACTCATGGCACAGGTCAGCCCATGACGAAATGGAGTTCTCCGGCAGGTGCATCAGCCAGGACCTCACATTGGACTTGAGGGCCAAAGGGAAGTAGTTGGCGAACACCTTCTCATCTCTTCCCCTGGCAGCTTGAATAGTGGTGGTGCAGATGCTCGGAAACTCTGCCGGGTTCAACCTCCCATCATACTTCTCGGGTATCTCTGGCTTGAACGTGCGGACAGACGGCCAACAGATTTGTCGTAGCTCACGAGTAAAGGCAGGGCACCCAAGCTCGAAAGGTAGGCACCTACCGATATCGAGCGCAGGCTCGTCGACGTCGGGACCGTCACACCCACCGGTTCGGCGGTGGTCGTCGCGGCATCGTTCAATGACAACGCGCGTCTTCCCTCCGCCTATCCTCTGGGGCACGTTGTTGGCCTGGACACGCTCGAGGATCAGAAGAGGCCATCAAGACGTCATCGGGTTCTTGATTCTAATGCACTCGCACTGGCCACCTCGGTGGGGGCTGTACCATGGGGGTGGCCCCTTCTGTGTGACCAGCAGCATGAGCTGTCGTCGTCGCCTGGGGAGGCTGTGGTGGGCCAGCTCGCTGTGAGACCCCAGCCTCGGCGAAACCGAGCAGACTCTGGATGGTGGCACGCCACTCATCTATCTGCTCGGCTGCTAGTGGAAACCTCAGCAGCAGTTGTGCCCGTGCCATGGCCTCCATAGCAGTACTTGGCATAGGTGAGGATCATGTAGATCACACTGTCACTCAGCTCCTGACGGTGCCAGCAGCGATAGTGCCACGCCCTCGCTGTTGCGGGGCGGCCACCTGAATGGTGGGGTGGCGTGGCGAAGGCGCTTGAGGACTATCGGCTTCGTTGGGCGCAGCAGCTTGGTCGACTCGCCCTGGGGGAGGTGCTCGTGCTGCGGTCGCTCCCGTGATGGGGGCGGCCGGAGGGCGGCGATTCGCCCCGGACCGAGCGTCATCGCTGCGGCTATGCCCGTCGGCGAGAGGAAGGGATGTGGATGGAGTAACTCCTTCGCCCGTACCTCATGGAGCGTGGCCGTCGGGATGTTGCTGCTGTTGTTCTCCTCGGGTGTCTCCCGCTCCTGCTTCGTCCGCGGTGGAAGTGGTGATGGTGCCACCCGCTCCGACCACATCCCCAACAGGGTCCACATCCTTGCGTGCCTTCGCTCCTCTCGTAGCATCGATGGCTGCGGGTGGCGGAACCTTCAAGGTGGACGGGTGAGCCGAAGCAACAGATTGCTTCTTGGGCGCCATGGTCGATGACGCCGTCGAAGACGAAGATGGTGATGGAGATGAGGCACTGCACACACTTTCAGGTTCACGCAAGTGATCCCCCTACCTGGCGCACCAAAGATGTCGTGGGAAACCACGGCCACCTATGGGACCAAGGGCCCCTTGCTAGTTCGGCAGGGGGTGTCACGTTGCACAAAGCGCAGAAGAACATGGGCAGCACGGCAGAGATCACGCAGGCAATTTTACCCAAGTTCGGGCTGCCGCGAGGCATAGAACACTCTTGCTTTGGTGGATTGATGGTGGGAGAATGGTGGTGGAGCATAGTAAACTTGCCCGGAGGGACGACAGTGGCTACGGGTGTATGGGTGTGTGGGTGTCCAATCTTCTAACCCCTTCTACGGTTGCCATGGGCCTCCTTTTATAGATTAAGGGGTCACCACAATGGCAAAACAGTCATTATGCACTGATCAGATAGCAAACAGTGCTAGCATACCTAACTCTGCAGGCTGACAGGGCGCATTAAATGCACTGCTCCATGTCACATTGTTGTTTGCCCGGCAAGCCTTGTCGGGCTTGTCTTACCAACTCCACGCCTACTCGCTTGACACGTCGTAGGATGGGTGTCATCTGTAGGTATTCCTTGTAGAAACAAGCCGCCATGTGGCGAAAGGCTGCCACTTAATCACTTTGCGGCTTGACACCGCACTGATTGGCGACGTGGGTTGTGGCGGACTGGTTGGGTGAGGTGGTTTTGCCACCGCGAGTCACGGCAGGCCTTACCGGGATGTCTTGGACGTTTTCCTTCGGGGGTGACCCCGCCCTTGTCGGGCTCGCCTGCTCGGCAATGGAGGCATTTCTCCTGGTGGTATCTTACTCCTCTGGCTTGATCTTGGTCCTCTTGATCTGCATGTTGGTCCTTCGATGATCTTGGTCTCTTGTACTCTGGCATGGCCTGATGCTGTAATCTAGTTCCCGTGCCTGTGCATAGTCTGGGCAACAGACCCAGGGTTTGTTGCACCGACAGATTGCAGAAAAGAATATCTGAGTTGCAAATTTAGATAATGTCTGATGAGCTATAAAAAGAATTTTATAGCTTGCGCCTCCTAGAAACACTACAGAGTACATTGTTTTAAGTAGATGCAATCAAATTATGTATGACTTGGTGAGATCAAAGATGACATTAATTATTTCGCCAATATACTTTCAAAGTGATGCTTTAGACACTGTGGCTTTTACACTGAAAAAGGAGCACCATCAAATTTATTGAATTAAGTGCTACTTTGTAGGTTATCCCAAATAGTTGGGTATTCCTCTATCACTACACCGAGGTAAAGTGTTGCCACAGAGTGCATAAGTTTTGAAGAAAATGTTTTGTACAAAAGAGTGAGTGGGAGGACAGTGCAACTCGATAAGATTGCGGAATCTTCGTAATCAGCTCAAAGTAAAGAATTGTTGGAAGTAATTGTAGAATTTCTTACTGTGACTGATACAAAAACCTCTACTTGAGATATAGAGACTACAGTCGAACTTGCAGCTAAACTATATAGGTTGGAAAATTTCATACAGACCTTTGTGGTATGCAGATTTTGTTGGGCAAATAATGGACCTATAAATCACAAAGAAGTGTTGATGGGCCTTGACACTTGAAATTGGCTATATGCCAACATAATTTGAGATAGTATCCATTCACACAATTCAAGCTTAGAACTTGATGAACCCTTCGATAGACTTAGAGTCTAAAGAATATTGATGGATCTATGAACTGACAAAGCTAAAAATGTTTTATAATGCTTGACTAGTTACAAATAGTTTATGACAAGATCAAAGAATTGACTATGATGAGATTGTCTCATTATAGCAATACTTAAAGTCAGTTCGGGTTAAACTAGCAATTATTAAATATTTAAATTATGAGATAAATGAATGGATGTCAAAATGATTCCCATGAGATGGAAATAGAACCAAGGTTGTATGTTTGGTACGATCCAAGGTAATTTTGTTGATCCAGAGGATGCTAGTAAGTATGCAAACATCAAGAGATCCTATAATGATCTGAAGCAAGCATAGTGGAGTTGAAATGTTCGTACCGATGAAATGGTCAAATAAATTGATTTCATCGAGTAAAGTGAAGATGCTTGTATTTACAAGAAAGTAAGCGGGAGCATGATAATATTTCTAAACAGTATATGTACATGACATATTGTTGATTGGAAGTTATGTAAATTTCTTGACATGGATTAAGACTTTATTGAAACTAGTATTTTAGTAAAATACTTAGGCAATGAATAGTCTCGGTATTAGTCATAATGATCCATGGAGATAATAGTGTCTAATCGGACTTAGCCAAAATAATATTGACAGAATACTAAAGCAGTTTAGTATGTAAAATGTCAAGAAGAGTTTCTTGTCAATGTCACATGAAAGGTGTCGGTATCCTGAAATACTGATAAGCGAAATATGATATCAACCATACTTATATTCCATGGTATGTAGACAACCAGATATTTCCAATACTCCAAGTTAGTTGTAAGTAAAAAGTTACTAGTATGGTCAAATTGTAGATCATAGGACAACAATGAGAAATATCATTAAGGATTAACGACATGTTTCTCACACACGGAAAAAATGAAGAGATTGTTGTAAGGAGTTACATCAATGAAGGCTAGTTGTAAGTAGTACATCGATAAAATCTTCATCTATGCTCCAAGTGATTTTTCGATTTCAAACTAAAAGTGATTTATGGTGGCACGGTAAGTTGGAATTGGTTCAAAAGGTAATGTGGTGAATTCTATAACAGAAGGCTAAGTATACTATTGCTTTAGAAGCAAAAATGAAGGGTGATGAATCAAAAGTTCATTCATGAGCTAGGTTTGGTTTGTAGATGATTGTATCATTGGACTACTGCAGGATGCTGCTAACGCGACACTACAATCAGAGACCCTTCGACGAAACTGTGTGCGATACATTAATCGCAAACGATGATGTAAAAATCGTCAAAAAATATGCAAAACATTTGCGATGCTTGATACATCAAACACGGTTCAGATTTTAGTTGCGTGTGCGATGCGGGGCATATGGTTGATCCATACAAACTATTTGCGATGAGACAGAACAACAGAAATGGGCAGCTAGATCAAGGTGTGTGCGATATATGGCATATAGTTCGCTCTGACGAATCGTTTGTGATGATCGAGTTGAACACAAACGATTCAGCGTAACAAGATGTGTGTGATACCTGACAAACAGGTCAGTAATCAGAATTGTGTGCGATCATTACAGACAGCCCATACGGTCTTTTCTGTGAATTGTGTGCTCGACGGGACACACAATTCAAGAAACCAACTTGTGGGCGATAATGTAAAAGATCTCTCTCGAATATGTATTACTAACCGTCTGCGATGAGATTGACAAGGGAAACAGAGATAAAGAATTAATATGAGCGAACGAAAACGTAGATATATACAGTCTGCTTAATTTAGTCCTTTTTCTTGTTGTTGTTGTTGTTGTTGTTGGATGGCCCCGCGACATTGTCTTGGCGAGGATGCTTCTTGTCGCTGCCGTTCATCGCCGCCGCCGTCGTCCTCCTCCTCCTCGTTCAACCATTCCTCCTCATCATCATCTACATCCTCCAATGGCTCCTTGTCTGTCTGGTTGTCATTTGAAGACTCCGAAGGCGGCATCCCTTCCATGATCAAGATAAAATCGAGATCTGGGCTCGACGCCGGACTCATGGAAGACGAGCGGGATGATTCCGATGTTGACCTATCATCGGGTGCAAGACTACTGGCGAACTATCGTCCTCACTGTCCCTCGACATGGTTGCAGTACATATACAAACAACGAGAAAGTGAGATTGCAGAGTGTGTGCAAGTGTGTAGCGCGGCCGACCGGGGATGATAAGATGGTGGACACTTAAGCGTGGTATGAAGAGAATAGGAATGCCAATTGAAGCGGAGGATTGACGTATTATCTAACCGCTGATATAATCACTTGCAATTATTTGTACCCAGTCACTCCAAATTCCCGGGGTTGCGCAGTTCTGAATGTGATAATTACGCACATGCGTTGGAGCGTCCAAATATGAAACAAGCATTTTTCATAGTACTAGTCCCTCCGTACCGGTGACCTAGGTGGGGCAAAACGAGAGAACTTGATGATTATTTGGTAATCAATACCATTCCGTGCAGAGAATTGACCATTGCATGCTCTGCTAAGTAGTCTGAAGTCATTGAATGCATACAAGCCCCAGGACTCCTATTGGTTGATTTGTTTTTTTAGGACAAAAAACAAGGAACGACTTTTGGGATCATTTGGTTTTCGTAATGTGACTTATGCACTGGTACGAATGGAGTAGGATAGTTGGCAAGCAATACATTGAGCTCTTCTTATTGATGAAGCCAGTAATAATCAAACTACAAAGGAAAAGGAAAAAAGACAAAGGAAAATATCTATACGAATCTTCGCGTAACATCAATGGCATAGGACCTAGATGTGCATTACTTAGAGCACATCTAGATGTGCTTTAGCAATACTGTCAAACAAAACCCCTAATCATCATTGCAGACAGTGCATAGAACATGGCTAATGCGACAACCACAACTACACATGCTAGTTCCTTCTTGTCTCTTGCTTTCATCTGTTGCCTGTGATTGATTCTTTCTTGCTTCATCGTACTGATTGTACACTCCAGATCAGTCAATTTCTTCTTCAGCTTTACGTTATCTTCTGCGAGCTTGGTGATAACACTCTGAGCCCTGCCATGACATTCTTCATCCAGCCAGTTAACAAAGGCACAAGCCTCATATCCCTACCAATATTAAATAGTATTCAGGATGAGCGGTGGCATTAACTCAACTAAAATGATGAACTTAATTAGCACTAAACTCTAAGGGGCAACTGAGAAACCGTCTGCCAGCGTTGAATCCCTCCGTGCATACACATCGACCGAGTGTGTGGCTGTGCACACAACTCAGCTTTTGGTACTTCTTGGTGGCACAATACTCAGCGTCGAACTCGTGTTGCGGGAGTCTGGAGTCATGCTGCAGACCCGGCGGCTGGTCGCTTTCCTGGGGGGGGGTCATTCAGGACGGATTCAGCAGGGAGCTACTTCGAACATGCTAAAAAAGATCTGATAGATTGGAACCTGACAGGACGATTCGGATCCGTAGTACACCTGCCTTCTGATGACCTTAGGCAAGTGTTTGGCGGTGATCGCCGTCATGGCGGCCGCTGCCGAGAGCGGCGATACGAGCAGGAGCAGCCACACAGAAACCATTAGCACCACTCGTCCGCATTCCCCCAATGTTAGCGCCACGCGAGGGAATTTGGAGGCGATCTAGGGATTTGGGGAAATGGGGAAACTGTGGGGATAAGCTAACGGTCGGGAACTACATATCGCACTATGTTGTCTATGGCACATTGTTTATACATGTCGTTTGTGTTAGGTATTACAACTTCACACATGATTTCCGCACCAAACCGTGTGAGAAGACAACGTAGGTGAGACACAGTTGCCATGACATAACCGTATGTGATGTACTACCCTATACATATGGGGTTGTAGTATAATTGAGTTACGGTAATACCTAGTGTAAACAGCCACTCTGCGGATATCCGTCAAAAAATAAAGCAGCCGCTCTGCAGAAAGAGATGGCGGCGGCGGTCGAAGCAGCGGCTACCAGATAAGAGGTCAATCCGAATGGCTGAAGAATCGTTTGGCACAAGGATCCATGGATGACATTGCTACGTGGTTGGCACAAAAGCCATCACCTATGGTGTTGATGTACCAAGCATATGACATAAATGGCTACATGTTCTACATTCAGGAACATGCTGAGAAGACCTCATATCAGAACAGCTATGTTCGAATAGAATGCATGGCTGTATATGAAGTTGATAAAAGGGTATACAATGGAACCATCAGAGAGATTTCGGAGCTTAACTATGTGAAAGTTAAGGTGGCATTATTCAGGTGCACATGGATCCCTCTTAGTCAGGTAAAGGTATGATTACAGGAAAACATGTGTTAACAGGACAACGATGGCATATCACGCGGACCCGTTCATTCTTGCCAGCGAAGCTACCCAGATTTTCAATGCGGAAGACCCCTTGCATAAGAACTACCATGTGTTGGGGAACGTTGCATGGAAAACAAAAAAAATTCTACGCACATGCAAGATCTATCCATGGAGATGCTTAGCAACGAGAGGGGGGAGTGTGTCCATGTACCCTCGTAGACCGTAAGCGGAAGCGTTTATCAACGCGGTTGATGTGGTCGTAAACCTTCACAATCTGCCCGATCAAGTACCGAACGTACGGCACCTCCGCGTTCAGCACACGTTCAGCTCGATGACATCCTCGCCTTCTTGATCCAGCAAGACGGGCGAAGTAGTAGATGAGTTCCGACAGCACGATGATACGTCTCCAACGTATCTACTTTTTCTCACACTTTTACTCTTGTTTTGGACTCTAATTTGCATGATTTGAATGAAACTAACCCCGGACTGACGTTGTTTTCAGCAGAACTACCATGGTGTTGTTTTGTGCAGAAATAAAAGTTCTCGGAATGGAACGAAACTTTGCAAGGATTTTTTATAGCAATAATAAAAATTTCTAGAGCCAAGACCCACCAGAGAGGGGCCCCTGGTTGGGCACAATCCACCAGGGCGCGCCCCCCTCTCATGGCGCGTCCGGGTGGGTTGTACCCACCTGGTGGCCCCGATGACGACCCCCCTGATACTATAAATTCACACTATTCCAGAAAAAAATCAGGGAGAAAGAATTATCGAGATCCACGAGACGGAGCCGCCGCCAAGCCCTGTTCTTCCTCGAGAGGGCAGATCTGGAGTCCGTTTGGGGCTCCGAAGAGGGGGATCTTCGTTCTTCGTCATCACCAACCCATCTCCATCGCCAATTCCATGATGCTCCCCACCAGGAGTGAGTAATTCCTTCGTAGGCTCACTGGTCGGTGAGGAGTTGGATGAGATTCATCATGTAATCGAGTTAGTTTTGTTAGGCTTGATCCCTAGTATCCACTATGTTCTTAGATTGATGTTGCTATGACTTTGCTATGCTTAATGCTTGTCACTTTGGGCCCGGGTGCCATGAACTCAGATCTGAACCGTTTATGAATTCATCATTATATCCATGTTTTAGATCCGATCTTGCAAGTTATAGTCACCTACTACGTGTTATGATCCGGCAACCCCGAAGTGACAACAACCGGGCCCACTCCCGGTGATGACCGTAGTTTGAGGAGTTCATGTATTCACTATGTGTTAATGCTTTGTTTCGGTTCTCTATTAAAAGGAGGCCTTAATATTCCTTAGTTTCCAATATGGACCCCGCTGCCACGGGAGGTTAGGACAAAAGATGTCATGCAAGTTCTTTTAATAAAGCACGTATGACTATTTACGAAATACATGCCTACATTATATAGATGAACTGGAGCTAGTGCCGTAACGCCCTAGGTTATAACTATCACATGATGAATATCATCCAACAAGTCACCAATCCAATGCCTACGAATTTATCCTTATGGATCTTGCTGCGTTACTACTGCTATCATCACTGTTACACTTGCTACAAAATTATTGCTATCACTCTTACTCTTATTGTTGCTGCTGTCACTACTATCAAACTACCGTGCTACTGATCACTTTGCTGCAGATAATTAATCTCCAAGTGTGGTTGAATTGACAACTCAGCTGCTAATACCTTCAAATATTCTTTGGCTCCCCTTGTGTCGAATCTATAAATTTGGGTTAAATACTTACCCTCGACAACTGTTGCGATCCCCTATACTTGTGGGTTATCACATGACGGCGTGGTGACGATGGTGAAACAACTATCTCCGCGGGGCTTCACCGAGCACTAGGAAAATATGACCGAGGATGAACTAGAGGGAGAGGGGCGCTACACACGGCTAGGGAATCGTGGTGTCTATTTCCCCTCTGCCTCCTCTCATATATATAGGGGGAGGGGAGGGAAGGCAGCCCTTAGGGCACCCCAAGTGGCCGGCGGCTGCCCTAGGGAGCCTACCCTGGCCGAATCCCCCTTCCATATTTGTGCATGGGGCGGGAAGGAAAGGGGGATGGCTGCCTTTGCGGCGCCTCCCCCTTCCTTACCTCCCTCTTTGGTGCATGTGCAAGGGGTGGAGGGGTGCACTAGCCCCCTTGTGGGATGGTGTGCTTCCCCCCTTTGGCCCATAAGGCCCACCGCTTGCCAGTGGCCTCTCGGAACCCCTTCCGGCACACCGATAAAATACCCGTTACTTCTAAAACCTTTCCAGTGACCAAATACTATCGTCCTATATATCAATATTTACCTTCGGACCATTCTGGAGCTCCTCGGCATGTCAGTGATCTCATCCGGGACTCCGAACAATATTCGGTCATCAACTCTTATTACTCATACAATACTATATCATCAACGAAAGTTAAGCGTGCAGACCCTACGGGTTCGAGAATGATGTAGACATGACCGAGACACCTCTCCGGTCAATAACAAATAGCGGAACATGGATGCCCATATTGGTTCCTACCTATGATGAGGACATCAATACAATTATTACACCCACAGTCCCTGCTGCTATACATACTGGACCAATTACTAGAGCTCGCGCACGCCAATTAAATTACCAGGTACTTTCGTTTCTTGCTAATGATTCTAATGTTCATGAGAATATGATGCTGCCTAAATTGGATACATTTGTTTTGCTTACAAATGAAGGGCCTAGCTTTGAGAAGGATGAACATTGGAGCAAGAACAAGCATGGAGATGATGGCATGCGCATGGGGAACAAGAACGGAGTTACAAGTGATGATTTCAGGACGTTGAAGCCACCATAATGCGTGCATGAAGCCTTGGACGAAATATACAAGATGCTACTTCATAACTTTCGTCCAGAGGCTATTCTAGGTGCTGCGTCACCTTATTATTGGGCCAGGCCCATGTAATTTCGAAATACATAAGTATAGGCTGTTTTTAGAGTCCGTATGTGTGGGGAAACAAGAGATAGGGTTGGTTTCGGACCCCTTCCTCAAGGGCCACGAAGTTCCCCCCCCCTTCTTCCTCCATATATACAGCCCTTAGGGCGTCGTTTAGACTTTGGGTTTTGTTTAGATTAAAAGTTCGCCATAGCTGCAACTTCGCGTACTTCGTTTGTGTTCAGCGACCAGACAAAGGCGTCACAGAACCCCACCTTGATCAATAAAGCTTTCATCTTATATTCGCAATATCCAGATTGCAATCTCAGTTTCTTGCCTGTTCTTCGTTTGCTCGCAGGAAACAGACCCTCGTGGTCAGGTTGATCGTGCTCCGGCGTGGTCGATAACCTCTCGGAGTTGGTTTAGCGATTGCTAAGGCGCGACGTCCTCGCACGTTCGTAGTCGGATCGTCAAAGTCGACTTCCATCAAAGCGATATTCATCATCTCATCGAAAGACGGGACACCTTTGCCTCTATCAAGTGGTACCGTCGTTGAGCGTTTATTCAACTTTGCATCTCTGAATTGATTATTGCTGACCATTTTGCTACCATATTATACGCCTTCCCAGCTCCACATAAGTCTACATCGTGCGTTTGACTCTCCCTGGTAATCGCTATATCCAAGCTTTGAGAGTTTTTGACTACAACGGTTGCCGATCACCACCTGCTGCTGGGTAAGAACTGGTAAGAATTTGAGATTCGCTTGAAGGTTTTGTGACACACCACCATCCCACCACTTCTAGTAGTCTGCAGGATCATATTCTTTTGTGTTTCTATTGCTGCTAACCATGGCAGGTTCACAAGCCGATGAGACTGATTGGGAGAACATGACGAACAAGGAGTTGCATGATAAATTTCAGCAAATGATGAGTGGCCAGGTGGGAGATGTGCTAAACAGATTTGAAGAGGCTATGGAGAAGATAGATGCCGTGGAGAAGTCGTTTGAGACAAAGCTGGATGACAAGTTTACTGAATTACTCAAGCGTCTTCCCCAACCACCACCGGCTGCACATGTCGCGCCTCTACAACAACAACAACCACATCTCCAACGCCGCCTTCCAAATCAAGTGGGACGGGCACAGCGCGTTCCAATTGAGATTGGTCAAAATTCGGGTGCTGTTGTCCCTACTGTTGATGCTTCTTTGGCTCCTGCTCCTGCGGCGGCTGAGGAGGATGACGATTATGCGGGCGATTATGAGGATGAGGTTGATCAAAATCAGAACTACGTGCAGCCACCAGCACCACCACCAGCAGGTCGACCTCAGGTATATATTCGCAACGGTAGGCCGGCACCACCACCTCAGGTACGAGATCATGACCATCTCCCTAAACTGAAATTGAATATTCCACCATTTGAGGGTAGATATGTTCCTGATATATATCTTACTTGGGAGTTAGAAACTGAACAACGATTTACATGTTTACAATATCCTGAGGAGAGACGTGTTCCTGCTGCTGTTTGTGCTTTCACTAGCTTTGCATGTGTTTGGTGGTCTGAACATTGTAGATTATATCCTGTTCCAGCTACTTGGGCTGCTTTGAAAACTGCTATGCGTACTCGTTGGGTTCCACCATATTATCAACGTGAATTACTTCAAAAATTGCAGCGTTTAAGACAAGGAATAAATTCTGTAGAAGAATATTATCAGGAATTACAAACTGGCATGATTAGATGTGGTATTGTTGAGGAGAATGAAGCTATGCTTGCACGTTTTATGGGTGGATTAAATAAAGAGATTCAGACCATTCTAGAGTATAAGGATTATAATAATATCACTCGTTTATTCCATCTTGCTTGTAAAGCTGAACGTGAAGTGCAGGATCGACAGCCATTGGCGCGAACTAACTTTTCTGCAGGTCGACCTTCATCATGGACACCGCGTGCATCTTCTACTTCCGCTTCACCATCACCTCCATCAGGTGCCACCTCCAGCCGTGATACAAGAAAGCAGGCACAACCACCACTCTCTGCCAAGAGCACACCTGCCGGGCCTGTGCAGAGCTCTTCTTCTTCCATGGCATCGACAGGGCACACAAGTGATATTATTTGTCGTCGTTGTAAGGGAAGAGGACATTTTGCGAGAGAATGCAAATCTCAGCGTGTCATGATTGCTACTGAGGATGGTGGGTATGAGTCCGCTAGTGACTATGATGAGGAGACTTTGGCTCTTATTACACGTGAAGAACATGGTGGAGATGATTCTGAAAATGAGACGCAATACATGGCTCCTGAAGACGCTGACAGGTATGAATGTTTAGTTGCTCAACGTGTTTTGAGTGTGCATGTCACACAAGCAGAGCAAAATCAGAGGCATAATTTGTTCCATACAAAGGGAGTTGTGAAGGAACGTTCTGTTCGCGTCATCATAGATGGAGGGAGCTGTAACAACTTGGCTAGCATGGAGATGGTGGAGAAGCTATCTCTCACCACAAGACCACATCCACATCCTTACTACATCCAATGGTTCAACAACAGCGGCAAGGTTAAGGTAACACGTACTGTTCGTGTGCATTTTAGTATCTCTACATATGCTGATTATGTTGATTGTGATGTGGTACCCATGCAAGCATGTTCCTTATTACTAGGTAGACCATGGCAATTTGATAAAAATTCTGTACACCATGGTAGAAACAATCAGTATACTCTTGTTCATAAGGATAAAAATATTACTTTGCTTCCTATGACTCCTGATTCCATTTTGAAACATGACATTAATAGAGCTAATAAAGCAAAACAGGAGAAAAATAAGAGTGAAAATCAGATTGTGGCAAAGGAATTTGAGCAACAAATGAAACCTAATAATAAACCATCTAGTGTTGTTTCTGAAATTAAATTGAAAAGTGCATGTTTACTTGCCACAAAATCTGATATTGATGAACTAGATTTCAGCAAATCTGTTTGCTATGCTTTTGTGTGCAAAGAGGCATTATTTTCATTCGAGGACGTGCCTTCCTCTTTGCCCCCTGCTGTCACTCACATTTTGCAGGAGTTCGCTGACGTCTTCCCACAAGACGTGCCACCGGGATTACCACCTATTCGAGGGATTGAGCATCAAATTGACTTAATTCCCGGTGCATCGCTACCCAACCGTGCACCATACCGTACCAATCCAGAGGAGACGAAGGAGATTATGCGTCAAGTACAGGAGCTGCTCGACAAAGGTTATATACGCGAATCTCTTAGTCCTTGTGCTGTTCCTATTATACTCGTGCCTAAAAAGGATGGTACGTCGCGTATGTGTGTTGATTGTAGAGGCATTAATAATATTACTATTCGTTATCGTCATCCTATTCCTAGGCACGATGATATGCTTGATGAATTGAGTGGCTCTACAATATTCTCCAAAGTTGATTTGCGTAGTGGATACCATCAAATTCGTATGAAATTGGGAGATGAATGGAAAACTGCATTTAAAACTAAGTTTGGTTTATATGAGTGGTTAGTCATGCCTTTTGGGTTAACTAATGCACCTAGTACTTTCATGAGACTAATGAACGAAGTTTTACGTGCTTTCATTGGACGATTTGTGGTGGTCTATTTTGATGATATACTGATTTATAGCAAATCTTTGGAAGAACATTTGGAACATTTACGTGCTGTTTTTATTGCTCTACGTGATGCACGTTTGTTTGGTAACCTTGGGAAGTGCACCTTTTGCACCGACCGAGTATTTTTTCTTGGCTATGTTGTTACTCCACAGGGAATTGAAGTTGATAAAGCCAAGATTGAAGCTATTGAGAGTTGGCCGCAGCCCAAAACGGTCACACAAGTGCGGAGTTTTCTTGGACTCGCTGGTTTCTATAGGCGTTTTGTGAGAGATTTTAGCACCATTGCTGCACCTCTCAACGAGCTTACAAAGAAGGATGTGCCTTTTGTTTGGGGTACCGCACAGGAAGAAGCCTTCACGGTATTGAAAGATAAGTTGACACATGCTCCTTTACTCCAACTTCCTGATTTTAATAAGACTTTTGAGCTTGAATGTGATGCTAGTGGCATTGGATTAGGAGGTGTGTTATTACAAGATGGCAAACCTGTTGCATACTTTTCTGAAAAATTGAGTGGGCCTAGTCTGAATTATTCTACTTATGATAAAGAACTATATGCTCTTGTTCGGACTTTAGAAACATGGCAACATTATTTATGGCCCAAAGAATTTGTTATACATTCTGATCATGAATCTTTTAAACATATTAAAAGTCAAGCTAAACTGAATCGTAGACATGCTAAATGGGTTGAATTCATTGAAACTTTCCCTTATGTCATTAAACACAAGAAGGGTAAAGAAAATGTTATTGCTGATGCATTGTCTCGTCGCTATACTATGCTTTCACAACTTGACTTCAAAATATTTGGTTTGGAGACCATCAAAGATCAATATGTGCATGATGCTGATTTTAAAGATGTATTGCAGAATTGTAAAGAAGGAAGAACCTGGAACAAGTTTGTCGTTAATGATGGATTTGTGTTCCGTGCTAACAAGCTATGCATTCCAGCTAGCTCTCTTCGTCTTTTGTTGTTGCAGGAGGCGCATGGAGGAGGATTAATGGGACACTTTGGCGTGAAGAAGACGGAGGACGTACTTGCTACACATTTCTTTTGGCCAAAGATGAGACGGGATGTTGAGCGTTTTGTTGCTCGCTGCACTACATGTCAAAAAGCTAAGTCACGACTCAATCCTCATGGTTTATATATGT
Source organism: Triticum aestivum (assembly GCF_018294505.1). Taxonomy (NCBI): domain Eukaryota; kingdom Viridiplantae; phylum Streptophyta; class Magnoliopsida; order Poales; family Poaceae; genus Triticum; species Triticum aestivum. The sequence goes on from NC_057805.1 coordinate 207,764,938, forward strand.
CTTTGCCTGTACCTAGTGTTCCTTGGGAGGATATATCTATGGACTTTGTTTTAGGTTTACCTCGAACAAAGAAGGGGAGGGATAGCATATTTGTTGTCGTGGATAGATTCTCGAAAATGGCGCACTTTATACCATGTCATAAAAGCGATGATGCTGTTAATGTTGCTGATTTGTTCTTTCGTGAAATTATTCGCTTGCATGGTGTGCCAAATACTATTGTTTCAGATCGTGATACTAAATTTCTTAGCCACTTTTGGAGATGTTTATGGGCTAAGTTGGGGACTAAACTGCTTTTTAGTACTACTTGTCACCCCCAAACTGATGGACAAACTGAAGTAGTCAATAGAACATTGTCTACTATGCTTAGGGCTGTTTTGAAGAATAATAAGAAAATGTGGGAAGACTGCTTGCCTCATATTGAGTTTGCTTATAATCGTTCATTGCATTCTACTACTAAGATGTGCCCTTTTGAAATTGTGTATGGTTTCCTACCTCGTGCACCTATTGATTTGTTGCCTCTTCCATCTTCGGAGAAGGTTAATTTTGATGCTAAACAACGTGCTGAATTGATCTTAAAAATGCATGAGTTAACTAAGGAAAACATTGAGCGTATGAATGCTAAATATAAACTTGCTGGAGATAAGGGTAGAGAACATGTTGTGTTTGCACCTGGAGATCTTGTTTGGTTACATTTGCGTAAGGATAGATTTCCTGATTTGCGCAAATCAAAGCTAATGCCACGTGCTGATGGTCCTTTTAAGGTGTTAGAGAAAATAAATGATAATGCATATAAACTTGAGCTGCCTGCAGATTTTGGGGTTAGTCCCACTTTTAATATTGCAGATTTGAAGCCTTATTTGGGTAAGGAAGATGAGCTTCCGTCGAGGACGACTTCATTTCTAGAAGGGGAGGATGATGAGGACATCAATACAATTATTACACCCACAGTCCCTGCTGCTATACATACTGGACCAATTACTAGAGCTCGCGCACGCCAATTAAATTACCAGGTACTTTCGTTTCTTGCTAATGATTCTAATGTTCATGAGAATATGATGCTGCCTAAATTGGATACATTTGTTTTGCTTACAAATGAAGGGCCTAGCTTTGAGAAGGATGAACATTGGAGCAAGAACAAGCATGGAGATGATGGCATGCGCATGGGGAACAAGAACGGAGTTACAAGTGATGATTTCAGGACGTTGAAGCCACCATAATGCGTGCATGAAGCCTTGGACGAAATATACAAGATGCTACTTCATAACTTTCGTCCAGAGGCTATTCTAGGTGCTGCGTCACCTTATTATTGGGCCAGGCCCATGTATTTTCGAAATACATAAGTATAGGCTGTTTTTAGAGTCCGTATGTGTGGGGAAACAAGAGATAGGGTTGGTTTCGGACCCCTTCCTCAAGGGCCACGAAGTTCCCCCCCCCTCTTCCTCCATATATACAGCCCTTAGGGCGTCGTTTAGACTTTGGGTTTTGTTTAGATTAAAAGTTCGCCATAGCTGCAACTTCGCGTACTTCGTTTGTGTTCAGCGACCAGACAAAGGCGTCACAGAACCCCACCTTGATCAATAAAGCTTTCATCTTATATTCGCAATATCCAGATTGCAATCTCAGTTTCTTGCCTGTTCTTCGTTTGCTCGCAGGAAACAGACCCTCGTGGTCAGGTTGATCATGCTCCGGCGTGGTCGATAACCTCTCGGAGTTGGTTTAGCGATTGCTAAGGCGCGACGTCCTCGCACGTTCGTAGTCGGATCGTCAAAGTCGACTTCCATCAAAGCGATATTCATCATCTCATCGAAAGACGGGACACCTTTGCCTCTATCAACCTATTCTACGAATATCTTTATTGGCCGAACCATTATGACAACATACGTAATTCCCTTTGGCTGACGCTATGTTAATTGCAACTCCTGTTTCGAGTTAATAATCTTAGCAACTGAACCGGTATCAAATACCCAGGGGAAACTACGAACACTAGTAAGGTACACATCAATAACATGTATATCAAATATACCTTTGTTCACTTTGCCATGCTTCTTATCTGCCAAGTATTTGGGGCAGTTCCGCTTCCAGTGACCATTTCCTTTGCAGTAGAAGCACTCAGTTTCAGGCTTGGGTCCAGCTTTGGGCTTCTTCATGGGAGCAGCAACTTGCTTGCCATTCTTCTTGAAATTCCCTTCTTTCTGTTGCCCTTTTTCTTGAAACTAGTGGTCTTAATAAGCATCAACACTTGATGATCTTTCTTGATTTCTACCTCCGCCGATTTTAGCATTGCGAAGAGCTCGGAAATCATTTTATTCATTCCTTGCATATTATAGGTCATCACGAAGCTCTAGTAGCTTGGAGATAGTGACTGGAGAACTCAGTCAATCACTATCTTATCTGGAAGATTAACTCCCACTTGATTCAAGCGATTGTAGTACCTAGACATTCTGAGCACATGCTCACTGGCTGAGCTATCTCCTCCATCTTGTAGGCAAAGTACTTGTGAGAGGTCTCACACTTCTCAACGCGGGCATGAGCCTGAAATACCAATTTCAGCTCTTGGAACATCTCACATGTCCCATGGCGTTCAAAATGTCTTTGGAGCCCCGATTTTAGGCCGTAAAGCATGGCGCACTAAACTACCAAGTAGTCATCAGATAGAGCTTTGCCAAACGTTCATAACGTTTGCATCAGCTCCTGCAATAGGTCTGTCACCTAGCGGTGCATCAAGGACATAATTCTTCTATGCAGCAATGAGGATAATCCTCAGATCACGGACCCAGTCTGCATTGTTGCTACCATCAACTTTAGTTTTCTCTAGGAACGTATCAAAAAATGAGGAAGCTACATCGTGAGCTATTGAACTACAACATAATATCCAAAGACATTTTGACTATGTTCATGATAAATCTTAGTTCAATTAATTAAATTACTAATGAACTCCCACTTAAATCAACATCCCTCAAGTTGTCCAAGTGCTACATAATCCAAATCAACTAACCCATGTCTGATCATCACGTGAGATGGGGTAGTCATCAATGGTGAACATCTTCATGTTGATCATATCTACTATATGACTCATGTTCGACCTTTCGGTCTCCAGTGTTCCGAGACCATGTATGTACATGCTAGGCTCGTCAAGTTTAACCCAAGTATTCTGCATGTGCAAAACTGTCTTACACCCGTTGTATGTGAATGTAGATTCTATCACACCCGATCATCACGAGGTGCTTCGAAACGATGAACTTTGGCAACGGTGCATACTCGGGGAGAACACTTTTATCTTGAAATTTAGTGAAGGGATCATCTTATAATGCTACCACCGTTCTAAGCAAAATAAGATGCATAAAGGATAAACATCACATGCAATCAAAATATGTGACATGATATGGCCATCATCATCTTGTGCTTTTGGTCTCCATCTCCAAAGCATTGTCATAATCTCCATCGTCACCGGCTCGACACCTTGATCTCCATCGTTGTCGGGGTCGTCTCGCCAACTATTGCATCTACAACTATTGCTAACGCATAGCAATAAAGTAAAGCAATTACATGGCGCTTGCATTTCATACAATAATTCAGAGACAACCCTAAGGCTCCTGCCGGTTGTCGATATTACAAAACATGATCATTTCATACAATAAATTATCTCACATCATGTCTTGACCATATCATATGACAACATGCCCAACAAAAACAAGTTAGACGTCCTCTACTTTGTTGTTGCAAGTTTTACGTGGCTGCTACGGGCTTCTAGCAAGAACCATTCTTAACTACGCAAATACCACAACGGTGATTTATCAAGTTTGCTGTTTTAACCTTCTTCAAGGACCGGCCGTAGTCTAATTCGATTCAACTGAAGTAGGAGAAACAGACACCTGCTGATGAGGACATGACTACCTTTGATACGACCAAAAATATTGCATATATGCATATTTGTCAGGTGATTTCTAGTGCAAACTATTCAATAATCTATTTATGTTATACAGAACAAAAATACTTCACACACTTTTGTGTTTTGTCTAATTGCAGGTGTATGAGACATTTGTGCAATCCACATATGAAGATAAGGGAGAAAGAGATGTTTACTTGCTGTTCAAAAAGTTCTCTCACGTCACTTTTGGCCCAAGAGAAGATAGAGTCCAAGTCTCTCACGTTCTGGATTCAGATTCGGACTGCACAGACATACCTGACTCAAAACGCCAACAACTTTTTCATACGAACTCCGAATTGGGTGATTCTTTTTTTGTTGGAAACTAGATTTCGTGCTCTTTCCAACACAATTGGATTCACCTTTAAATTCGTCCGGAGCATTGAGTTATGGTCGAAACAATCTGATGTTGCACCAGAATCCGAGTCAAACTACAAGTCCAAAGGTGTTGCATCACCTCCACTTGGGCCCATGAGCCTTGTACGACCTAGGGTTGGTTTTAGGCTGCCTTGGGACGTCCTCCCACCTCCTTGGCCGCCACCCCTTGCTCCTATATAAGTAGATCCATCTAGTAGCTTTTTCCTTGGGATTTGTTTAGTTAAAAGTTAGCCATTGCAACTTCGTGTACTTCGTTTGTGTCCAACGACCAGACCAAGACCACTTACGGATCCCCACCACTATCAATACTTCATATATATTCGCAATATTCAGATTGCATTATCATATTCTTGCTCGTTCTTCGATTGCTTGCAGGAATAGACCTTCGTGGTCAGGCTGATCGTGCTTCCGGCATCGTCAGTAACCTCAGGAGATTGGTTTAGCGATTGATAAGGCGCAACGTCGTGCACGTTTGTAGTCGGATCGTCAAAGTCGTCTCCACCAAATCGATAGTTATCATCTCATCGAAAGATCGGGACACCCTCGCCTCTATCAAGTGATGATGAGGACATGACTACCTTTGATACGACCAAAAATATTGCATATATGCATATTTGTCAGGTGATTTCTAGTGCAAACTATTCAATAATCTATTTATGTTATACAGAACAAAAATACTTCACACACTTTTGTGTTTTGTCTAATTGCAGGTGTATGAGACATTTGTGCAATCCACATATGAAGATAAGGGAGAAAGAGATGTTTACTTGCTGTTCAAAAAGTTCTCTCACGTCACTTTTGGCCCAAGAGAAGATAGAGTCCAAGTCTCTCACGTTCTGGATTCAGATTCGGACTGCACAGACATACCTGACTCAAAACGCCAACAACTTTTTCATACGAACTCCGAATTGGGTGATTCTTTTTTTGTTGGAAACTAGATTTCGTGCTCTTTCCAACACAATTGGATTCACCTTTAAATTCGTCCGGAGCATTGAGTTATGGTCGAAACAATCTGACGTTGCACCAGAATCCGAGTCAAACTACAAGTCCAAAGGTGTTGCATCACCTCCACTTGGGCCCATGAGCCTTGTACGACCTAGGGTTGGTTTTAGGCTGCCTTGGGACGTCCTCCCACCTCCTTGGCCGCCACCCCTTGCTCCTATATAAGTAGATCCATCTAGTAGCTTTTTCCTTGGAATTTGTTTAGTTAAAAGTTAGCCATTGCAACTTCGTGTACTTCGTTTGTGTCCAACGACCAGACCAAGACCGCTTACGGATCCCCACCATTATCAATACTTCATATATATTCGCAATATTCAGATTGCTTTATCATATTCTTGCTCGTTCTTCGATTGCTTGCAGGAATAGACCTTCGTGGTCAGGCTGATCGTGCTTCCGGCATCGTCAGTAACCTCAGGAGATTGGTTTAGCGATTGCTAAGGCGCAACGTCGTGCACGTTTGTAGTCGGATCGTCAAAGTCGACTCCACCAAATCGATAGTTATCATCTCATCGAAAGATCGGGACACCCTCGCCTCTATCAAGTGGTATCAGTTTTCAAGTTGCTCGGTGAGAATTTCCAGTTTCCCCTAGATTAGATTTATTTTCTTACCTATTGTCCAAGAAAAAGCCACAAAAAAGTTAGATCTATTCATCCTTTTGTCCAAGCCAGTCTGAGCCTTTGCAATTTTCTATTCATTGTTTGCATTATTGAATTATCGGTTGCATCGTCGTGTCGAGTTGCTGGTCTTAGGGTCTAGTTCGTTTAGAGTTTCGAGTTCTGTTCACATTAGTCACGTCGCCGCTGCATCGTTATCCCTTCTGCTGTCCACCACACCATCCATCAAATTCCACCACGTGCTACCCATAGTTCATTGTCACAATCATAGTTGAGGTCGTTCACATCTTCGCTTGATCCAATCTGCATCTTATCTAGTTTGTCTTGGAAAGAGGGAGAGAAAAAAAAAGATAGAAAAAAAAAGAAAAAGAAGTCAGAAAAAAAAGAGAAAGAAAAAAAAAGTGTGAGAAAAAAAAAGAGAGAAGAAAAAAAAACAAAATTCGGATCTATCTAGACTCAATCTCGTAGTTGAATTCGGATTGGAATCTGTTTTGTGCACTGTTTAGTAAAACAGGCATACCTTCCTCATACGAAGTCCGTTTTGACTCCGCGAGTACTCAAATGAAAGCTAGCGACGAGCCGCATCTAAATAGTTGCAGAGACTAGTTCAATATTTGACACCTCAAAATCGTCTTCTAAATAGGTCTTTTTGCCCTCCGAAGTTCGCGGACACATGTTGTATATGTATATGTCATCCATTTTTACTTCCCGTGGATTTTGCACATATGACACATGTATACATGAGTAACTTTCATAGTTAATAAAATATAAAGCCAAAATATTATCACAAGAAGTAGAAGGCATGAAAGTATTGCAACTCAGTTTGCACATATAAGTGAAGCTCTTATTCATATGAAAAGATTGACAATATTCATCATTAAACCATCCCAACATTGATGAACCATCACCAAGATTAGAGGTCATATCAAAATGATTAAACATTGGCACAATTATTTTCAAACATATTTGATCCAAATCTGATTTATTCCCTGATTCACCGCATGGTGCACTTAAATTGACAAGACATTCATCATACTCATGTGGAAGTGGAAGATTAGTACCTTTGTCATTACCTCTTATGATCAACTCAGATGAGGTAGGCACTCTCGGTGATGATGTGTCACATGGTGGAGGTGATGTAGTCCTCACAACAACGGATGTGGTTGTCATAGTATGCTTAGTAGTTGAAAGGACAACCATATCAACTCTTGGAATGTGCATCTCGCGCTTGTTCTCCTTATGCGCAACACGTCGTTTTATTTCCTGTTCAGCTTTGCAAGCAAGATGAAACAAATGGTCCATAGGATAACACTCTTCATGTATTAGTATCTCCTGAATGTCACGATTTAATCCTCCCCAAAATCTATCCATAAAATCTTCTTCACTTTCTTCTAAAGAGGAATGCAGCAAGGTAGTTTGTAAAGTATCATAATATTTCGTTACGGTGTCACTACCTTGTTTTAAATGTTGCAACTTTGTAATCATGTCACGAGTATAATAAGCGGGAACGAATGTATGTCGCATGGCAAGTTTCAAATCATCCCAAGTAGTAGGTATATCATTAGGGTGTAACCGACAATATTCACTCCACCAAACTACAGCATAACCAGTGAAAGAACCAACCGCAACCTTAACTTTTTTACGCACATCAAAATTATTGGAAGCAAATATATTATTTAGGTCAAACTCCCATTCAATATATAAAGCGGGGCTAAAACGGCCATTAAATGGTGGTATAGAAACATTAACCTGATCATGTGCATTTGGATGTTTGTGCACCTCTCGTGACGGTTGTGGTATTTGCATAGGTGATGGCACATCTCCCACGATCGACAAACCCCATGAATTGACTCTAGATCCTGTCATGATCGTGCTTCCGGCATCGTCAGTAACCTCAGGAGATTGGTTTAGCGATTGATAAGGCGCAACGTCGTGCACGTTTGTAGTCGGATCGTCAAAGTCGTCTCCACCAAATCGATAGTTATCATCTCATCGAAAGATCGGGACACCTTTGCCTCTATCACCTGCCAACCACCTTTTATGCAAAACAAGTTGCATGTCAGTCGGTGGAACCGGTCTCATGTGCGTGGACATGTAAGGTTTGTCTGGGCTGCTTCATCCCACAATACCATGGAATTAAAATAGGACGTTGGTGGTAAGCAGTACGACTATCACCTCCCACAACGCTTTGTGTTCTACTCGCGCATATCATCTACGCATAGACCTGGCTCGGATGCCACTATTGGGGAGGGTTGCATGGAAAACAAAACAATTCTACGCACACGCAAGATTTATACATGGAGATGCATAGCAATGAGAGGGGAGAGTGTGTCTACGTACCCTCGTAGACTGTAAGCGGAAGCGTTTATCAACGCGGTTGATGTAGTCGTACACCTTCACGATACGCCCGATCAAGTACCGAACGTTGGCACCTCCGCGTTCAGCACACGCTCAGCTCGATGACGTCCTCGCCTTCTTGATCCAGCAAGACCGGCGAAGTAGTAGATGAGTTCCGGCAGCACGACGGCGTGGTGACGGTGGTGATGCAACTACCTCCGCAGGGCTTCGCCGAGCACTACAAAAATATGACCGAGGACGGACTAGAGGGAGAGGGGCGCCGCACACGGCTAGGAAATCATGGTGTGTATCTCCCCTCTCCCTCCTCTCATATATATAGGTGGAGGGGGAGGGGAGGTAGCCCCTAGGGTGCCCCAAGTGGCCTGCGCCTGCCCTGGCCGAATCCCCCTTCCATATTTGTGCATGGGGGGAAGGAAAGGGGGGCTGGCTGCCTTTGGGGCGCCTCCCCCTTCCTTCCCTCCTTCTTTGGTGTGTGGGCAAGGGGTGGAGGGGCGTACCAGCCCCGTTGTGCGCCGGTGTCCTTCCCCCCTTTGGCCCATAAGGCCCACCGCTTGTGGGTGGCCTCCCGGAACCTCTTCCAGCACCCCGATAAAATACCCGGTACTTCCGAAACCTTTCCGGTGACCAAATACTGTCATCCTATATATCAATCTTTACCTCCGGACCATTATGGAGCTCCTCATCATGTCTGTGATCTCATCCGGGACTCCGAACAACATTCGGTCATCAACTCACATAACTCATACAATACTATATCATCAACGAACGTTAAGCGTGCGGACCCTACGGGTTTGAGAATGATGTAGACATGACCAAGACACCTCTCCGGTAAATAACCAATAGAGGAAATTGGATGCCCATATTGGTTCCTACATATTCTACAAAGATCTTTATCGGTCGAACCGTTATGACAACATACGTAATTCCCTTTGTCTGACGCTATGTTACTTGCCCGAGATTCGATGGTCGGTATCTTCATACCTAGTTCAATCTCGTTACCGGCAAGTCTCTTTACTCGTTCCGTAATACATCATCTTGTAACTAACTCCTTAGTCACTTTGCTTGCAAGGCTTTTTATGATGTGTATTACCGAGAGGGCCCAGAGATACCTCTCCTATACACGAAATGACAAATCCTAATCTCGATCTATGGCAACTCAACAAACACCTTCGGATATACCTGTAGAGCATATTTATGATCACCCAGTTACGTTGTGACGTTTGATAGCACACGAGGTATTCCTCCGGTATCCGGTAGTTGCATAATCTCATAGTCGAAGGAATATGTATTTGACATTAAGAAAGCAATAGCAATAAACTGAACGAACAAATGCTAAGCTAACGGATGGGTCTTGTCCATCACATCATTCTCCTAATGATGTGATCCAGTTATCAAGTGACAACACATGTCTATGGCTAGGAAACCTTAACCATCATTGATCAACGAGCTAGTCAAGTAGATGCTCACTAGGGACACGGTATTTGTTTATGTATCCACACATGTATCTAAATTTTCGATCAATACAATTCTAGCATGAATAATGAACCTTTATCATGATTAAGGAAATATAATAATAACCATTTTATTATTGGCTCTAGGGCATATTTCCATCACCATGTAGTGATTCATGGGAAGAGGATGGTACTGGGCGTCGAGGATGTTGCCTATGAGGACGAGTACGATGAATTTGCTGAGTTGCCAGCCAAGGGATCACGCACCCCTCAAACAGAGAAGTGTAAAATAATCGGAAAACCCAAGTTCATTCGGGGTCAACGTAATGATCCCAGTTCCCCCCATGTACATGGGAATTAATCCGTAAGACTAGTTTTTATGCCTACCCTGCAACTTAATTCGTTCAATTTGGAACTGTCGCGTGTACTGAATTTGTGAGTTATGCCCGGTCTTCTGTTGATATAAGAATCTTTAATATGTTGACTTTGATATGTTGTCAGGTCAGGCAATGAATTTGAACTGTTTATCATTATTATTATACCATAGAGGTAGCATACTCAATTGATCTCACTCCAGTATGGATGAGTATAAGATATGCAATCTGGTTTGCGAATAGCACATGGTTCATTCATGAAAGTCGTGTGCCGACCAAACCGCGCGCGTGATCTGAGTTGTGTGTTCTGACTGGCCAGAACACAAACCGCACGGATAGTACGTCTGCGCCCTTGGATGCTCCCAGATCGAACGACAATCCTCGTCCCTTTCAACAGCACATGCATTTGTGGTTGTGATTTTATTTATATGCACAAAATGCATGTTTAATTCAAAAATGTCTTCAATATAGCAAACGATACCTAAAATGCGCCAGAAAATCAAACCCGTGGTATAATGGTGATTGCGTATCGTGGAAATTTTTATGAGGCCAAATGATGAAGTCACCGGCCACTGGAGTCTGAATTGACACGTCTCCTTTTGGAAACCATGATCCTTCTTGTGAGATGCTCAGGTTTCCTAGGAGCGACCATCAAAATGTGTGCCAAACTTTACCAAAAAAATTCCACGGGGTCATGAGAGCACGCCACGGGCACACATCAATTTTGATGATGTTCGGACTCCATCTGAATTTCATGTAAATAAAATACCAACTAGGCCTATGCCGGTGGCCGCACCTCACGGCCGAAATGTTTGAAACTTCTCCCCGCTTCTCGGACAATGGATGACAACTCGCAAAGCGACACACAAATGATTTGTACACCTTCTTTGCAAAATAACACCCACATGTAGTTGTAGTAGGGTTTAGATTTTTATATGCACAAAATGCAAGGTAAATGCAAAAAGTGACTTAAATATAGCAGACGATACCTGAAATGGGCCAAAAAATCAAACCTAGGGTACATTCGTGATTTTTTATCGTGAAAAAAATTGAGGCGGAATGATGAAGTCCCCCATGATTGGGGTCTGAAGTCTCGTGTCTCGTTTTGGAAACTATGATCGTTCTTGCGAGATGCTCCGGTTTGGAAGTTGCGAGCATCAAAATTTGTGCCAAACTTTACCAAAACTTTTCCATGGGGTCGTGAGAGCACGCCACGGTGACACACGGATTTTCGTTAGTTCCCGACTCTATGCATTTCCTGTAATTAAAATACCAACAAGGCCTACGTCTTTGGCCGCACCCAGCGGCCAAACTGTTTGAATTTCTTTTCCCGTTTCTCGGACAATGAATGAAATCTCGCAAAGCGACACTGTCGGATTTCAGGTTCCGGCAAAACCCTCGAGGTTCGAACACTGGGGTGCGCACGAAGATCTCTCCCTTCCCTAGCTCACCCACTCCCCACGATCCCAAGGCTCAGCACATCGAACTCGAAGAACAGAGGACACAGGGTTTATACTGGTTCGGGCCACCGATGTGGTAATACCCTACTCCAGTGTGGTGTGGTGGATTGCCTCTGGGGCTGAGGATGAACAAGTACAAGGGAAGAACAGCCTCCTGAGGAGAGGTGTTCTTGGGCTCGGTGAGCTTGTGTGGTTGAGGATGATCCGAATGATCCCACATCAGTTGCCCCCTACTGTGGTGGCTAGTTCTATTTATAGAGGCCCTGGTCCTCTCCCCAAATGTAGGCGGGAAGGGAGCAAACAACGGCCAAATTTGAATGGAGACAACCAGTACAAGTTATCCTGACTAAAGGTGTTCTTCGCCTGCTAAAGGCTCTGGTGGTGACACCGTCCTGGGCTACATGGTGACTGTCGGTGTCAAAACCGGCGGATCTCGGGTAGGGGGTCCCGAACTGTGCGTCTAAGGCGGATGGTAACAGGAGGCGGTGGACACAATGTTTACCCAGGTTCAGCCCCTCTCGATGGAGGTAATACCCTACTTCCTGCTTGATTGATCTTGATGATATGAGTATTACAAGAGTTGATCTACCACGAGATCGTAGAGGCTAAACCCTAGAAGCTAGCCTATGATTATGATTGTTGTTGTCCTACGGACTAAACCCTCCGGTTTATATAGACACCGGAGGGGGCTAGGGTTACACAGAGTCGGTTACAAGGGAGGAGATCTACATATCCGAATTGCAAAGCTTGCCTTCCACGCAAAGGAGAGTCACACCCGGACACGGGACGAAGTCTTCAATCTTGTATCTTCATAGTCCAACAGTCCGGCCAAAGTATATAGTCCGGCTGTCCGAGGACCCCCTAATCCAGGACTCCCTCAGTAGCCCCTGAACCAGGCTTCAATGACGATGAGTCCGGCGCGCAGATTGTCTTCGGCATTGCAAGGCGGGTTCCGCCTCCGAATACTTCATAGAAGATTTTGAACACTAGGATCGTGTCCGGCTCTGCAAAACAAATTCCACATACCACCGTAGAGAGTATATTATTCCACAAATCTAATCTGCTGACAACTTTTCATAACGTGACATCCTGCCATGGTCTGGTCATTACAAACCGTTTTTCCCAGCCTGCCACTGGACGTGTTGCGAGACGGTTTTATTGGCACGTCTTGTCGAAGCAGAGATTGTGTTCCCCTTATCACGGGATTCTCATCAATACGGGTGTGGGTAACCCAATCATGCTTGTTAGTATGGCTCCTCGATTTTAGGCAAGTTCCAAACGGCCACGCGGAGGACGCTTGATATTCGCCCTCTTTATAAAGGGGCCAAGGCCTGTCCTTTTCTTCTCGCGCTCGATCCTTCCCTTCCCCCACCTCGAGTTCCAACACCCAAGGCTCAGGCTAAGTGCTTCGGACCTTCAACCATGTCCGGATCCAACCTCCAAGGCCGGTGGATGGCCTCCTCTGTCACAGAGGAGGACATAAAAAAGCTAAGAGAAGCCAGCTATCTGACCGCAGAAATCTCGCACAGGCTGCCTGCTCAAGGCCAGGTCATCCCCACTCCCAAACCCAACTAGAGTGTCGTATTTCTTTCCCACTTCCTCCGAGGGCTAGGCTTTAGTCTTGATCCCTTTGTTAGAGGGCTTATGTTCTATTACGGGCTCGATTTCCACGATCTAGCTCCAGATTCCATCCTTCACATCTCGTCGTTTATCGTCGTGTGTGAGGCCTTCCTCCGCGTCACCCCACACTTCGGCTTATGGCTCAAGACCTTCAATGTGAAGCCGAAGATGATCGATGGGCGACACGTAGAATGCGGAGGTGCCATAATAAGCAAAGGCGCCAATGCTCCATGCCAAAGGGTTCCTTCCCGGAGGTGTCCAACTTATTGCAGCGTGAGTGGTTTTACATCACAGCTCCCCGAAGTACAAAGTGGGCAGCTGCCCCCGCCTTCCGCTCGGGCCCCCCGCCACAATTGGCGTCATGGGTCAACAGGGGGCTGGACTGGGGGCCAGTTAATGACGTGCCGACATTGCAAAGTCGCATCCGAGATCTCCTCAAGAGAGATGTCAGTCCGTCAAGGTAATGCAAGTTATGTTAGTTCGTCGGGTCCTCCCATGCCAACGTCGATCTCTCCGCATGTGGGAGTTCAACCCGGAAGGACCGCGAACTATTCAGCAATTCTTCGGCGTGACGCTCGAAGAGATGCATGGATTGTTCTTCGGATCACGAATAAAGTGTCCGGACACCACCGAGGATGCAGGTCTCAACTGCAACCGTCCAGATACCCACGTAAGTAATTCTGCGACCGAACATGCTGTCTTTTTATTTGTCACAACATCATTCTGAAAAAATCTCTCTTGGCCAGGACTGGATAAGAAAGGCGAAGATGATCAGGTGTTCGGCCCCCCTTCCCGAAGGCTCACCGGATCCCGTACTAGCCAGGATGCTTGAACACGCACCTTATCAAGTGCCATCAGGGGAAGATAAAGGGAGGAATAAAGAAGCCGAAAGCGGGCCTCACGCATTACTCATCCAAACCGTGGGAATTAGTGTCTCCGTGAAGGAGGATAATCGGGGAGACGAATCAAGAATCCCCTCTCCCCAAGGAAGGAAAAGGACCGCCTCTGAAGACTTGGAAACGAGGGTTTCCAAACGAGGGAAGAAACCTTCGCCCGGGGGCCCTGCCCCGGAGGGCGTCCTTACCGCACAGTGCCCACAAGGGGGTCAGCCCTCCACCGAGCTGTAAGTGAACAAGAGTACTTTTGGTAAATATATCCTGCTTTATCTCCGAGGACAATGACCGAGACGTATGTCCTGCAGTCCGAATCGTAGCCCTTCTCGACGGAGTTCGTCTTCGGGGGATCTTCTTCCGGAGATGTTGGAGAGCGAAACGCCTCCCCATGTCTCCCCGCCTCCTGGGGCGGACGACCCTGAGGTGTCATCACGGAGGATTTCTCCTGATCCACCAAGGCCAGAAGGTAACCCTTCAGCCACCCGAAGTCCAGAGTATTCGGCTCCTAAGGAGAGCGACAGAAAGAGTATGGGATTGTCCAGTGCACAACCGGACGTACTGATGGGCCTTTTGGAGCAAGCGGCTATCTCAGAGGAGCATCGTACTTTAATGGGTACGGTGGTTGAGAGGATTTCATCCGCCAAAAGTGGGTTGCATGAGGCTTTTACGAGCCTGCTAAGATGTTTTGAGGTACGCAAAGTAATATAAAATTTATGATGGTACCGCACACGCTAGGTGTGCTCTATACAGATAGTAGCCCCTGAGACTCTGGTTGCTGTCCAGAGGCAGCAAGCAGAGGATCATAGTCCCAGGTAATGATCGCGCTACTTTCATGTGCAGGCGGCTAAGGGTCCGGTGGCTGGCTGGACTGCTGAGTTTGCCGGACTGAGGCGGCAACTTGACGCGGCTGATGCCGACATTGTGCTTGTGAACAAGCGGCTTGACGAGGCACAGGGTATGTATTTTCGGTTGGTCAACAAATATTAAGAGGAGCATGATGCTGGTATCTATAATATGTTGTGGCTGCAGATGGAGCTTCTACCGTGGAGACACTTCGGGCGGAACTTGCCCGAGCCAAGGAACAAGCCAGGAGAAGTGATGCGGCCGCCCTAAAGGCGGCTGAAGACTTCAGAGCCGAATAGGCTGCTCATTGCCAGAGCAAAGATGAAATAGCCAAGATGGCTGCTGAGCTGAAAGATGCCACCGACCGATATGAGCTTCTTGAAAAGGAAAGCCAAGCAAAAGCAGCTGACCTGAAGAATGCCGTGGAAGCAGCCAAGGAAACCCGCTCTCAAATCAGAGCGGCGAAGGAGGAGCTCCGTCAAGCCAGAGATATCACGGCTGGGAAGCCTTTTTTGTTGCGGACGAAGTTCGGAGATCCGAATTATGCCCCTCTGGATCAATTATGGAGTGCTGCAGACGCGTACTTGGACTTGGCAATGAGTGCCGCTGATGCGACTGAGTTTTTCAAAGATCATGAAGTGGAAAGATTGTTCTGGTCGCAGTTCAGTGCTCCAACGCGTCCGCTGCTGTTAAATGAACAAATGGCCGAGTGGGCCGAGCTCCATAGGTTGTCCGGACTTGCCATGAGGTCTGTCGTGGATCATCTTTGGCCAAAAGGACCAAGGCCGAATAGTTATTTTGGTTTAGTGCAACGATTCCTTGGTGTTGTGTCGCATATCGATGTTGTAAATAGGTCGGCGTGCATAGAGGGTGCGCGGATGGCTCTTGCCCATGTTAAGACATACTGGGCAGAGATGGAGGCCACCACTATTGCAACCCGGGGTCCGGTCGTAGGCCAGGTCTCGGCCGAGCACTATTTTGAAGAAGTCCTAGAAGGCGCTCGTTTAATAGAGGCTCAGTGCTCGAAGAGTATCATGTTCGAGTGACATGTATCCCAATTGTAAAAACAATGCTATTTGGATTATAAAGGCTGTGTTTATACTTTTTCCTGAAAGTATTATGATGCCTCCTGTGCGGCCATTTATGTATGTATATAACCTGAAAGTTTGCAGTCGTCGGCTTCAGCCCCCACGCATATAATGCGGGGGTGTTCAGAAAAGCGCGTATTCACACTTGATCCAACGTCTTGGTCCATTAAGGAGGTGATAGCGCGGCGAACAAGGCAATCGGACTATATAGCTTTAACACTTTCACTTAGCCATAGGAGTTTGACGATGAGGCTACTATATAGCCCCTGGTACTTCCGCGCTCATCCGAATATGGTGCGCGTACATACATGACCGGGAAACCGGTCCTTCGATAATGCGGAGGAATCGCGAAGATTCCGCTGAGTCATCGAGTGGTTGACCAGTCTCGCGCTTTATCATGACAGTCAGTTTTCGGCTTTCTCTACTGAGGTGCTCATCCAGATGAACCAGGGCACAATCGCAGTAGTTCTCCCGGTGCCACCTTAGCCGATAGAACGGAACGTAAGGTAGCAAAACATGGGAGCCGGGCAAACACAACTATTGACCAAAGACATGATTCGGAGCTGATGCATATAAGGCCAAACTCGCGACGCCGAACACTCCCTAAGGTATTCGGACTTTACAACATATACTGGGCTGAGTAACGCCCTTGATAATGAGCCCTGAATTTCCAGGTACATGCATTAGTCTCACGTGACGAAATGCCAATAACGCCAGCATCCCTCTCGGTTGTGTTGAGTATCCGGAGGGTGTGAAGCAATAAGAGACAGTAAAAAAAAGGTTTACACAGGGTCATAATCTAAAAAGAAACCTTTGTGCGGGGCCCTGCTGCACGTCTGCGCCTGTGTCTCCGGTGTGCCATATCCTGGAAGGGTGTAGCACAATGATCATCTGTAAAAGAGAAAAACCCATGTGAAAGTCTTCGTGCGAAAAATTGGTTATTCTTAATGAACCATTAAAATGCAATCTAAATAGGGTCAAGCCGAACTATAGCCCTTTTGACATGAGGGAAGCCCCTAGCACCACCTATGGGGGTATATCCATCGACCCAATCTCAGGTTTATCTGAGTTGTTACAGCTAGTGGTGCGCCGGACTCGTCTAACCGTGTCCGTGGTCTTGACGACCGATCATTTATTCTGGTTGGAGAGGCCGTTCAGTGTTTGGCTGCTAGAGCCGCCACATATTCCTCCGTACGTAAGGAACGCTCTATGTTTCCGCTAACTATGATGATGCCACGTGGACCATGCATCTTGAGCTTAAGATGAGCGTAATGCGGTACTGCGTTGAAACGAGCGAAGGCCGTTCTTCCGAGTAGTGCGTGATAGCCGCTTCGGAATGGAGCGATGTCGAAGGTTAATTCTTCACTTCAGAAGTTGTCGGGAGAACCGAATACAACCTCTAAAACTAGAGAGCCCGTGAAGCGGGCCTCTGGGCCTGGTATTACTCCTTTAAAGGTAGTATTGCTTTGGCTTATTCTTGTCGGGTCTATCCCCATTTTTGGACGGTGTCCTGATATATCAGATTAAGACTATTGTCGCCGTCCATAAGGACTCGGGTGAGGTGGTATCCGTCAATTATTGGGTCTAGCACCAAGGCAGCCGATCCTCCGTTCCGGATACTAGTCGGGTGATCCCTGCGATCGAAAGTGATTGGGCGGGCCGGCCAAGGGTTGAACTTGCGGGTGACGTGCTCCACAGCGTATGCATCTCGGGGTACGCGCTGGCGCCTCTTCTTAGGTATGTGAGTTGCGTAAATCAGGTTTGCTGTTTTGACCTCTGGTGGGAATTTTTTCTGTCCCCCAGTGTTCGGCTGGCGAGGCTCATCCTCGTCTTCGCTTGGTGTCTCTCTCCCCTTGTGTTCGGCGTTTAGCTTGCCGGCCTGCTTGAAGACCCAGCATTCACTGTTGGTGTGATTTGCGGGTTTGTCGGAGGTGCCATGAATCTGACATAATCTGTCTAGAATCTTGTTTAGGCTGGACGGTCCATCTCTGCTGCCATTAAATGGCTTTTTCCGTTGACCGGGTCGAGAGCCCCTGAATCCGGCATTTACTGCCGTGTTGTCTGGGCTGTCTTTGTTGTTTCGACGCTTGCTTTTATTGCGTCGCGGTTTCCCATTGCCATCCCTGACTTCGGGTGTGCCTGGGTTGCTGGTGCCGCTATGGGCCAGCCAGCTGTCTTTGCCCGCGCAAAAGCGGGTCATAAGGCTTGTTAGGGCTGCCATTGTCCTCGGTTTTTCTTGGCCGAGGTGTCTGGCGAGCCATTCGTCCCGGACACTGTGTTTGAAAGCCGCTAAAGCTTCGGCATCCGGGCAGTCGACGATTTGATTCTTCTTCGTGAGAAATCTGTTCCAAAGCTTTCGGGCTGACTCTCCGGGCTGTTGAATTATGTGACTTAAATCGTCTGCGTCCGGAGGTCGGACATAGGTCCCTTGAAAATTGGCCCTAAAAGCGTCCTCAAGCTCTTCCCAGCTTCCAATTGAGTTTTCGGGGAGGCTTTTCAGCTAGTGCCGAGCTGGTCCTTTCAACTTGAGGGGCAGATATTTGATGGCGTGGAGATCATCTTCGCGAGCCATGTGGATGTGAAGGATAAAGTCCTCAATCCAGACCCCAGGGTCTGTCATTCCGTCGTATGCCTCTATGTTTACGGGTTTAAATCCCTCTGGAAATTCGTGGTCCAGCACCTCATCGGTGAAGCATAGGGGGTGCGCGGCACCCCTGTATTTGGATGTGTCATGGCATTCTTCGGATGGTTGTAGCGTTTGGTTTTGATTCCGAGCTGTTATTCGGTCAGTATAGTCGTTTGGGCGGCCATGATTCTGTGCCGGAGCGCGCTTCCTAGATCCGTAGATGGACCTGGCCAAACCGGCTTTTTTGTGCAGGTCTTCACGTAAATCGTGTGCGACATCGTTAGCCGCCCTGTCGCGGCCACAGGGTGGTCGATCCGGCTGATCGGTCGTTTCATTTTTCGGCTGAATGGGCTCTAAAGCCTCGTCGTCGAATTCAGGCAGCAGCTTGCGCTTTGGATAGCTCTTTGTGTGGCGACTGCCACCGTACTTTTCTTCAGTGTCAAGCACTTTGTTCCATCTGCTGTTGAGCGTATTCTGCGTGGCCTTAAGCCTTTGCTTCTGCTTTTTCAGGCTCCTCGCGGTGGCAATAAGCCTTCTATGGAGGTTCTCTTGTTCCAAGTGCCTTTCCGGGATGATGTGTGCATCGTCGTCCGGACTGTTCTCCTCTCCTGAGACAGGTTGATGAGCTTTACCCTTGGCGTCGTCGTGATCGGACAGCGGCTCCGTGCTATGTTCGTCGTCCGCTGGCTCATCCTGCTCCATCGCTGGGTCCATGTGGTCGTCGTTTCCTTTGGAGTCGACCGGGGTATTATTCTTTCTTGCGCTGTTATCGCTGTTTTTGCTAAGGCGGGATTTGGAGCGGCGCCTACGTCGTCGCTTTGGTTGCTTCTCGAGGGGATTATCCTTCGCTGCATCCTTCCGTTCCTCGTCATTGTTTTCTTTGGGTGTATCCACCATGTATATATCATATGATGAAGTGGCTGTCCAGCGCCCTGTGAGCGGTGGTTCCTGTTCCTCTCCTGCATCGTCGTCCATACCGTCGATGTCTTCGGAGTCGAAATCAAGCATGTCGGTTAAATCGTCGACAGTGGCTATTAAGTGGGTGGTGGGTGGGGAATGAATTTCTTCGTGGTCCGCTTCCCACTCAAGCCGGACATAGTTCGGCCAAGGGTCTCCTGACAAGGAGAGAGACCTCAATGAATTTAGCACGTCGCCCAAGGGCGAGTGCTGAAAGATATCCGTGGAGGTAAACTCCATGATCGGTGCCCAATCAGATTCGATAGGTACGGACGCGAGCGGTTCGGAGCCTATGGCCGGGGACGAATCCAAGGGTTCGATGACACAGGTCTCATAGGAGGTGAAGTCAGTATTCGGCTCTATCGCTGCTGAGTGTGCGGCCTCCGTGGCGGGGTCCATCCACGCGTCCTCGGATGGCACGATCTGCTCCGGATTGAGGCTGGAGTAGCCGCAGGTGTGATCTCCCGAACACCCTCCGACGACAGAGCTAAGTCATGCTCGTCGTGACTGTGTGGCGCACCTGACATGGGCTCGAATCCGTCGAAGATCAAGTCTCCGCGGATGTCGGCAGTATAGTTCAAGCTTCCAAACCTGACCTGATGGCCAGGGGCGTAGCTCTCGATCTGCTCCAGATGGCCAAGTGAGTTGGCCCGCAGTACGAAGCCGCCGAACACGAAAATCTGTCCGAGGAGAAAAACCTCACCCTGGATCGCATCATTGCCGATGATCGAAGGAGCCATCAAGCCTTTATCGTGACGGCACAGTGGAACTCTCAATGAAAGCACCAATGTCGGTGTCAAAACCGGCGGATCTCGGGTAGGGGGTCCCGAACTGTGCGTCTAAGGCGGATGGTAACAGGAGGCGGGGGACACAATGTTTACCCAGGTTCGGGCCCTCTCGATGGAGGTAATACCCTACTTCCTGCTTGATTGATCTTGATGATATGAGTATTACTAGAGTTGATCTACCACGAGATCGTAGAGGCTAAACCCTAGAAGCTAGCCTATGATTATGATTGTTGTTGTCCTACGGACTAAACCCTCCGGTTTATATAGACACTGGAGGGGGCTAGGGTTACACAGAGTCGGTTACAAGGGAGGAGATCTACATATCCGAATTGCCAAGCTTGCCTTCCACGCAAAGGAGAGTCCCACCCGGACACGGGATGAAGTCTTCAATCTTGTATCTTCATAGTCCAACAGTCCGGCCAAAGTATATAGTCCGGCTGTCCGAGGACCCCCTAATACAGGACTCCCTCAGTGACCTCCGTCCTGCCATCCTACTGGTCTTGGTCTTGTTGCACCCATATGGAAACCTTTGCCTGATGCCTCGGGACTCCTTGCCTGTGCTTGCCTCTTTAGCACCAAAGAGGAAACGAGTACACTGCGCGCGCTGGCGCCTGCCTGGCGCCCGCCTGGCCTTGGTCGTCAAGGCTTGCGTCACAGGAACCTCACGAGGTGCCCCTCGCCTTGATCTCTCCGCCCCTCGCGAGCCAGCCTAGTGATGCTGCCCCCGAGAAGGTCTTGTGGCATCCGCCCCACGAGGCTTGGCCCCTCGCGAGGGTCTTGAGTGTTTGCTGATGAAGATGGGCCGTACAGGGCCGCTGGTGGAGCCACACCGTGGGCCGCAGGCAGGCAAGTCTGGGGACCCCCGTTCCCAGGACGCCCACAGTAGCCCCCGGGCCCAAGGCGCGCTCGGACTCGGCTTTGAGGCGAAGCCAAGGGGCAAGTGTGGAGCATCACGGGCCCCAGCAGCCTGCGGCCTTGGTTGACGCGTGGCGATTGATGGGACGTGGGCGTCTCCGCTTTCCCACGCTGCCTCGGCAACTGCCGGTCTAACAAAAGGCTAGCGCGGGCTGCATTTGCCTTCATTGCTTTCCTTTGTCTTCCTCCAGATCCCCTTTCTTGCTCTTCACTCCCAGAGACTCCAGATCCGCCCAGATCCTCCTTCAAGCCTGCCGCCAATGGCGCCCAAGAAAGCTCGGGCCGCTCCTCCGTCATCTTGGTACGAACCTGTGCTCGATGCGCCGAGCGTCTCGGAGAAGAACCTTGCCGCCGTGCTCCTAATGACGATGGAGGGTGATGAGAAGAGGAAGACTGTGCTCCGGACTGGCTCCGCCGAGCCGGAGGCCTCAGGCAGCACCTTCTACCTCTTCTTCATGAGCAGCATCGTCGCCGGGTTGGTTCCCCCTTTCTCCGACTTCTTCTACTCCGTCCTCAACCATTACAAGATCCACGCCCTCCATCTTCATCCCAACTCCATCCTCCTCCTGTCGATCTTTGCCTTCTACCGCGAGGCATACGTTGGAGTGATGCCGTTCATGGCACTGCTACGCCACTTCTTCTTCCTCCGGATCAAGGAGGGCCACTGCTCAGGGTATGTTGGCTTCGTCGCGGCCAACAAGACCAACGCCATCTCGAAGGCCGGGAAGAAGGCCGAGGGCTTCAGGAGCAAGTGGATCTTGATGGACGCCAAGTGCTCCCACCCCCAGCTGGTGCTGCCGATGGAGATGCCTGTGTCCCAAGAGGGGTGGCTTCGTGCGAAGCTCACCAACCCCCGGGTGGTGTAGGTGCTGGAGAGGATGATCGCGGACCTGAGGCCTGGTGACTCAAGGGCGGCGAAGCTGACGGGGGCCATGATCGTCAAAGAATTCATGACGCAGTGCGTGGCTCCCCTTCAGGCGCGTCTGCACCCCTTGTGGAAGCTTGGAGACGAAGGGGACGACCTCCGCCTGCACCCGGAGGCCCTTTCTGACGAGGAGTTGCCCTCGGCCCTCCGCTCCTTGGTTGGGGACGACCAAGGGTACCCGCCGGACTCCTTCGTCCCCTTGTTCCGCCGCTCAGATGGGGCGGAGGTTGCCGCCGCCATGCCCGTCTTCGACGGGCGTGGGCTTGTGCCGCCTGCGCCCTCGAATGTCCTGATGACGATGACTCCAGTGGATGTGTCTTCCGACGAGTCTCGTGAGGAGGAAGAGGAGGAGGAAGGGGGCGCGACTCAAAGGCGACCTGCGAAGGGGCGGGGGAGACCTCCCCTTTGCGCAAGGCCGACATCCTCCGCACCCTGCCTGATGACGATGACGAGGCCGATGTCCCCCTGGAGAGGGGGGAGCTGCCCGTGGCAGGGGGCTCCACGAGGTCCAAGGTCAGTCCCTGGAGGAGGTCACCGGCCGAGGTTCCAACGAGGGGCAGGTCGGCGCTGGTCTCCCGAGACGACGCCCCTGCTCTGACGCTGCCTGGAGCTGCTTCTGGCCCATCTGCTGCCCCCTCTTCTGCTCCTGGAGCCCGCGCGCCCGCGCCTCAGGCTGCGAGGCTCTCAGGTCTCAAGCTTAGGAAGCGGAGAGACTACGCCGCGGTGGACCAGTAAGTGTTCTCGTCCTGCCTTGTTCTTGCTTCTGCTGCTGATTCTTGATGCTTCTCCGTTGCGCAATTAGGCCGAGCCCACGGCAAAGAAGAGGAAGGAGGAAGCGGTGGTACTACTCGGGACCAAATCTCCTGCGGCTGCTGCACCCCCCTCTGTGGGTAAGGGCAGTGATGGCGCTCGCGCTTCCCCGGCCCGGTCGTCCTCGCAAGGCTTGGGGGAGCGTCCTCCGGAGGAGGCAGCCCCCGTAGCCCTGCTGGCTCCGGAGGCGCCAACGTTTGGCTCGGTTGCTGGGGTCCCCAAAGCTCAGGAGCTCCCAGCCTCCCATGCCATGGTGACGACATTGCCTCCTCCTCCTCCCGCCACACTGCTGACCCCGGATCCTTCCGCCTCCCCTGATGTCCTGGAGCACGCTCTTTCTGCGCTGACCCTGCTGCGGGAGGATCTTCAAGGCACCGACCGTCGCCTGGTGGCCGAGCGCTTGGAGCTGATCTCTGGCTGGCTTCACTTTGCTGCGGGAGGATCTTCAAGGCACCGACCGTCGCCTGGTGGCCGAGCGCCTGGAGATGATCTCTGGCTGGCTTCACTCCGATGTGTCCATCCGGGCGGTGCTGAGCCAGGCTGCGGTGGCCTCCGAGAAGGACAAGCAGGTCGTCGCCCAAGCTGCGGCTGCTCGCGAGGTGGCGCTGAAGGATGCCGGGGCCGCCCAGGATCGCTGTCGGTCGCTGGAGGCCGAGCTGGAGACCATGTGCAATGAGCGCGCGGACGAAGCTCGAGGCCGCAAGGCGGAGGAGGAGGAGATGAAGGCCCGAGAGGACGCTGTCAAGGGTCGCGACGCCGAGCTGGAGCAGTTGGCGAAGGCGCGGGCCACGGAGCGCAGCCGGCTGGAGAAGCTGGAGCAGAAGATGAAGGCAGAGAAGGACGAACTGGAAGCCAAGGCGAAGGTCCTGGCTGAGGACCGCATGGCCTTCAAGTCCCTTGAGGAGAAGTCCCGCGTGGCGCTGCGGGCACTCTACGAGAAGGGCTTGGAGGAGCCGCTGGCGACAGACGACGAGGGCCCCACCCAGCTGCTTCCTCATCTGGTCGCGGCGCTTGAGGATGTCGTGGACGGGATTGGACCCTTGGTGGAGGGAGAAGCCTGCACGCTTTCCTCGGCCGCGCTGACGCGCGTCTTCAGCCACCTCCATCTTCGTGATCCTGACGCGAACCTTGACGAGTTGCTGGAGCCTGCGGATGACGAGCGCTGCGCAGCTGCTGCCGAAGCCGTGAAGGGCCAGGTGGAGGCTTTGCTGAAGAAGTTCCACGCCTTCGACCCTGCGCCCTCAACTGGTGGTGCTGCTGAACCTGCAACTCCGGCAGGCAGCATAGGTGAGGGCAACATCACCATCGAACGGGCACCTCTTGCACGTGACGGCGGCAACTAGGGATGAGGAGATGACTTGCTGGCGACTCCTTTTCCTGCTTTGCCTCTGCAACACGTACCATGCCTCGTGGAGACGTTAAACTTGTGTTTCGTATTTGAAGAACAGTATGTCTTGTAATATTTGTTTGAGTTCTGCAATTTCCTTCCTGTTTGCTTCATGTTCTACGTCGGCAGGGCCCGACCCCGCGCATACCTCAGCCGCTGTTGGGTCGTCCGGATCACCAGGACGAGACCAAGGGGTGAGGGGATACGTGGCCAGTTAGGCTCCTGAGTCGCGATGCTCAGGAGTCCCCCTTGACGCGCAAACAGCTTACAAAAAGGAGATGCGGGAGTAGGCCTAGTGTTCTACATCGGTAGGGCCCGACCCCGCGCATACCTCAGCCGCCGTTGGGTCGTCCGAATCACCAGGACGAGACCAAGGGGTGAGGGGCTATGTGGCCAGTTAAGCTCCTGAG
The DNA here is from genome assembly GCF_018294505.1 of Triticum aestivum. Classification (NCBI taxonomy): domain Eukaryota; kingdom Viridiplantae; phylum Streptophyta; class Magnoliopsida; order Poales; family Poaceae; genus Triticum; species Triticum aestivum. The sequence goes on from NC_057805.1 coordinate 207,789,763, forward strand.
TCGCGATGCTCAGGAGTCCCCCTTGACGTCCAAACGACCTTCATACGTTGGCTCCGCTCGGGAGGGCGCGTGAAGACCAGGTCCGAGAGACCTCGCAGGGCGGCGTACGCTTGGGCGTGACTCGAGCGCAGCCCCCGTGCCCAGCCCCCTCGCGTGACTCTCTCGAGGGGAAAGCGTTGCAGTGAGGCTGGACACTGAGCCGGGTGGCTCCCTGAGGTTGGTACGGCCATGGGGCCGCCCTCAGTTGTTTATCACCAGCGCAGAGCATAGCGCTTCCGCACTTGCACGGGCATAGCCGCTCCTCGACCGTGTCGACTGCTAGCGCAGAGCATGGTGCTTCCACTGGTGCGTGGGTGAGGGCTCCCTCTGAGTGGAGCCCCCGGGGCATGTACAGCCCCGCCCTGACACGTGGCTTGCATGGCAGGGCTGGACGAGGTGTGTCTGGACACTCGTGAGCTAGCGTGGGACTCATGAGGCCCTACCTCAAGGCGGGTTGCGCCTAGTCTTGATTCCTGGTGGCCGCGACGGTCCTGCGAGATGGTTAGGCAACCTGCGCCGGGCGATTCTTCTGAGGCGATCACAAGAGAAGGCCAGACACCAATGACCCCAGAAGGTGATGTGAGCGGGGCCGGCCCGCCAGACAGAGCTCAGTCGTTGGGTTTATCGACGCCGCAAAGACGGACCCGAGCACAGACGCCGTGCCTAGTCTTCTCATGCGAAGGATCCCGAAGAAGGATGACCAGCGCGCGGCTCCCGCGGTGGCGAGGCACCGGGTCATGTGCCCTAGCCTGCCCATTCATGACTAGCTCATGCGAGAACAAGGCACCAAGGGCCACGAGAGGTGACGTACACGGGAGCGGGCCCGCGAGCCAGAGCTCAGCCTCTTGGGTTTGGCGACGCTGCAGGGACGGACCCGAGCATAGACGCCGTGCCAGTTCTCATCATGAGGTGGTCGTGGGTGGGCTTGCTAGGGCGCGTGATGTTCATGGCATCGTAGTGTCGGGCAAGCAAGTGGTAATCATAGGTAACTCATGAGATGGAACAAGCTAGCTTAGATAGATGCGAGAACGATACATGCCACTGGGACGGACCCGAGCGGCCTGGGGATGATGCAACCAGAGGGGCGCCCGCAGTAGAGTAAGCTAAAAATGCGAAAGGATACATGCCGCAGGGACAGGCCCATGCGACCTTGGAATGATGCAGCCCGAGGGGCGCTCCCAGCTGAGTAAACTTGGAAAATGTCACCTGGTTCCGTTGTCGAAGGAGTGTTGGGGTAGCTGAAGGTGCGCGCTGAAGAAGTCGCTCCTCATGAGCCACCAAGACCCTGAGCCTCGGGAGGCTCTGGGGGCTCAGGTGGTTCCTTGAGGACCATCTCCATTTCCGCCAGGACTGCGTGATGACTGGCCTCCTGAGTTGCCAGGATGCTCCGTAGGTTGCGCTGGAAGGTGGCTGCCACACTCGGCAGGCCAAATGGCATGCGTACATAGCTGTGAGGTGGACCCTCGCATCGCCCAACGCGCGAAGGCCAGAAGCGCTCCTAATATACGGCCCTGTTGAGCCCTGGGATGTCAATGCAGACGCGCGGCCCGCCATCCTCGCCAGGATGGGGGGCTGCGCCAGGTGGGCGACGGTCGCCGCGCATGGTCCTTGCTTCTTGAAGCTCCTGTGTGGCCTTGACGATGAACTCCTGAGCGTTGGGCACTCCTCGCCCAGTGCCCTCCTGAGGCAAACATGCCGCAAAGCACGCCTCCACGTGGTGCCCGAGCGCCTCCCTCATTATGTTGGCTAGGTCTGAGGCCCTCCAGAAGAGAGCCCCGGGGCCTCGCCCGAGGAGGGCGTCGGGCGCGCCTTCCTATGCGAGGGAGGGAGGCGCCCCAGGTGCGGGCGTTGATTCTGAGGCGCCGCCGCCGGAGACGCTGCTCTCCCGAGGCCCTGTGCGGAGTAGTTGCTTCTTCTTCTTGGGAATGGCCTCAGGAGGGTACTGGACGCCCTCGCTGACGGGGTGTTCGATTGCTGTGGCTTGGAAGGCGCGCTCCAGGGAGCACACCGCATCTCTTTCTTCGGAGGGGACCGTGATGATTCCGCCGCTTCCTGGCATCTTGAGGATGTTGTAGCCATGGTGGGTCACTGCCATAAACTTGGCTAATGCTGGGTACCCAAGGATGGCGTTGTATGGCAGACAAATGTGGGCGACGTCGAAGTCGATGAGCTCGGTGCGATAGTTGTCGCGCTGGCCGAAGGTGACAGGGAGGCGGACTTGCCCTATCGGGGTGGTGGAGCCGCTAGTCACTCCTGAGAAGGGCTTGGTAGGCTGTAGCTGATCGTATGGCACTTGGAGGCTGTCGAATGTCTCGACGGACAAGACATTAAGCCCTGCGCCGCCGTCAATGAGGGTCTTGGTGACTTGGATGTTGCTGATGACAGGCGAGCAAAGCATCGGGAGGGCACCGGCGGTCGCCGTGCACTTGAGCTGGTCTGGCGAGCTGAAGGTGATGGCGCACTTGGACCACCTAAGCGGGCGCGTGGCCTCGAGCCTGGGAAGAGCCGCGTTCACCTCGCGAGCAAACTGCTTGAAGACGTGCTGGGATGCTGGGGCCTGAGCTCCGCCCAAGATGCAGGCGATAGCGCGTGGCTCCTAGAAACCCCCAGCCCCCTAGTCCTGATGGTGGTCGTCGTTCCTTCTTGGTGGTGGCGGCAGTGGAGGGAGACCAGCATTGCCCTGAGGGCGGTCCTCGCGAGGCTGGTCCCTCCATGCGCCGTCACAAGACTGGTCCTGCCAGCGGTCCTCATGAGGCCGGTCGCGCCACTCCTGGCGGGGGCCGCGATCTTCCTAGCGTCCTCCACCTCATCCTCCTCCTTGGCCGTAGCCCCGGTCGTTGCGCTCGGGGCGTCGACCGAAGCGTCTATCTCGAATGGCCCTGAGCTCTTGACAATCGTTGGTGTTGTGGCTGTGTACGTTGTGGAAGCCGCAGAATGGATGGCTGCTCTTGGACGACTCGGGGTGGTCCCGGCCGTGCTTCGTGTCTGGCTCCGCCGCGAGCACGACCACCCCCTTGCGCTTCACGTCCTTGGCCTTGGCTTTCTTCTCCTCTGGGTCGGTAGCAGGGAGCTCGAGGAGGGAAAGGCGCCCTTCCTCAGCTCTTGCGCACTTGGTCGCCATGTTGAACAGCTCAAGAGTTGTGCATAGCTCCTCGTGGATGGCAGAACCTCCTTCATCTTGACGTCGCGGACGCCATCGGAAAACGCTGAAATGATGGCCTCGTCCGTCACCTTGGGGATCTTGAGGCGAACGCTGTTGAAGCGTTGGATGTACTTCTGCAAGGTCTCTCCTGGCTGCTGCTTGATGCGGCGTAGGTCACCCGCGGCCGGTGGGCGGTCGCGAGTGCCCTGGAAGTTGGCGACGAAGCGGTCGCACATCTCACCCCAGGAGGAGATCAAGCCCGGGGGCAGGTTCAGGAGCCATGACCGAGTGCCATCCTTGAGAGCCATGGGGAACCAGTTCACCATGACTTTCTCGTCGCCGTTGGCCGCCTCGATGCTCAGCTTTTACAGCTACAAGAACTCCACAGGGTCGGGGGTGCGGTCGTAGCGAGGAGGCAGGTCTGGCTTGAACTTGCCCGGCCAGACATCGCTACGCAGCTCTGGAGTGAAGGCGCGGCAGCCTGCTGTGGCCACCGGGGCCCTTTGCAGAGGCAAAGCCTGCCCTTGATGTCTGCGCGCCGCCACTGCAGGCGGCACGCGGTCTTGTCGTGGTGGCGCCGGGAGCACAGGAGCGTTTTCTTGCGGTCGGGCAACCTCTTGGCAGCTTCCTTCTTCTTGCACGGGCGCCCGACACAGTGGGTCGCGCCGGGGGGCTGTGCGCCTTGGCGCTAGGACACCGTCTTGGTGTGGAGGTGGCGGAGGCGCCCCGTGGGCTACGTCACCCGCGACTGGAGGAGGGCGAGGTAGCGAGAGAGACGGGACAGGCGAGCCCCCAGTGGCGCTGGCGAGCTCGGTGATGCGGTCCAGCCAGTCCTCGTAGAGGTCGTCGACCGGACGGTAGCGCAGGAGCTCGCGGGCCATGAGCAACGCGGCCTGCGCGTCCGTGGGTGCGCGACGAGCGTGAGACGATGAGCCGGCCGGAGTTAGCGGTGGAGTGGCGGTGCAGCCGTCCCGCCGCACAAAGGGGTGCAGCGAGGACGCTTGCTGCTCATTTCCCGCCAGGCCGGTGGCGGCGTTGGCGGTGGGCGACGGAGAACGACGGGGAGGCCCGCCGACTGGGGCCGTCTAAGCGACACGGGCGGCGAGGGTGTCCCGGCGCTCGGCGCGGGCTCGACGCGCGTCTGCCATGGATGCGGTGGAGCGGTGGAACGTGGATCAACGGAAGGAAAGCTTCAGCGCACCCCTACCTGGCGCGCCAAACGTCGGATTTTGGGTTCCGGCAAAACCCTCGAGGTTCGAATACTGGGGTGCGCACGAAGATATCTCCCTTCCCTAGCTCACCCACTCCCCACGATCCCAAGGCTCAGCACATCGAACTCGAAGAACAGAGGACACAGGGTTTACACTAGTTCGGGCCACCGATGTGGTATAATACCCTACTCTAGTGTGGTGTGGTGGATTGCCTCTTGGGCTCAGGATGAACAAGTACAAGGGAAGAATAGCCTCCTGAGGAGAGGTGTTCTTGGGCTCGGTGAACTTGTGTGGTTGAGGATGATCCAAATGATCCCAGATCAGTTGCCCCCTACTGTGGTGGCTAGTCCTATTTATAGAGGCCCTGGTCCCCTCCCCAAATGTAGGCGGGAAGGGGTCCAACAACGGCCAAATTTGAAGGGAGACAACCAGTACAAGTTATCCTGACTAAAGGTGGTCTTCGCCTGCCAAAGGGTCTGGTGGTGACGTCGTCCTGGGCTCCATGGTGACCTCCGTCCTGCTGTCCTGCTGGTCTTGGTCTTGTTGCACCGATATGGAAACCTTTGTCTGATGCCTCGGGACTCCTCGCCTGCGCTTGCCTCTTTAGCACCAAAGAGGAAACGAGTACACTACATGCGCTAGCGCCCGCCTGGCCTTGGTTGTCATGGCTTGCGTCACAGGAACCTCGCGAGGTACCCCTCGCCTTGATCGCCCCGCCCCTCGCGAGCCAGCCTAGTGAGGCTGCCCCCGAGGAGGTCTTGTGTCGTCCACCTCGCGAGGGTCTTGAGTGTTCGGTGATGAAGATGGGCCGTACAGGACTGCTGGTGGAGCCACGCCGTGGGCCGCAGGCCGGCAAATCTGGGGACCCCCATTCCCAGGACGCCGACAGACACATAAATAATCTTGCAAACACCCACGTGTAGTTGCATGGATATATATATATATATATATTATATAGGTATGATAAACTAAGCCTGAGCGCAAATTCCTTATTATGCGCTCCGGCAGAACACACGCTCGATGCTCCTCTAAACAACTCAACGCGCGCACGCTCGGTGCAGTTGCTTCCCACTTGATCGTAAAGCATGAGTAACATGTACTCCCTCCGTTCCGAAATATAAGTCTTTTTAGACATTTCAAATGGTCTACAACATATGGATGTATGTAGACATATTTTAGAGTGTAGATTCATTCATTTTGCTCCGTATGTAGTCACGTATTGAAATATCTAGAAAGACTTATATTTTGGAACGGAGGGAGTAGTAAACACACTAACCACGTTAGAACGGTCACACTTCTAATTGTTTCTAATTTGGTGGTAACCGATGGTAACCTGTTTACTATGTCCATCTTTATGAGGGAATGAAATGTGGTAATCCAAAGTAGTAGTTCTAGTAATTTATTTATTTCTCTGGAATGGACGGTCTTATATAGCCACGTTGTGTTCACTTTTGCATGTATGGTAATTACAAGTGGTAGATCTAGTAATTCATGGTAACGCCAACTTGGGCTCAATTATAAATCTTTGGTAACGCCACATTGTACTTCTAGTAATGGGGTAAACTAAAATTTAGCACTATTAGTAATGACAATGTCGTAATCAAATTACAACGTACCCAAAGCTAACAAAAATTGGCACGTACGGAAGTCCCTGGCCCGGCTAGTTAGCAAGGCAAATCTAGTGCGGTAATCATTTTACTATATTTTGTCGTTACGAGGGTCTAAACCAAAAGACATGTGGTCAGCTAATTTGGTTGGGCGTGGTGGTCTATGCAGCCAGGTAATCAATTATTGTTGTTACAATGGTTTCAATCCTTTTTATGATAAAGCGGAGGGAGGTTTCTTGGTTGGCTAATTTGGTGCCAGTGCGCGTGGTCGTCCGGTCCGCCAGCCTAGCCAGAGCGCACGATTAGCGGTTCTATGCTCGGGTGTACTTTAGCGCTACTGTGTGTATATATATGCATGGTAAATACAAAAAATGACTTAGATATAGTAAACAAGATTGCAAATGCACCAGAAAATCGAACCTTAGGGTACACTGGTGATTTCTTACCATGGAAAAATTTTGAGGCGAAACGATGAACTCATGTTTCCATTCAAACGAAAATATGTTGTTAGTTCATGTAAATGTTTTCAAATAGCACATGGATCACTCACGAAACCCATGTGCCTACCAAACCGTGGCCGATGCCCCCTCCCCTGCTGTGTGCGTGATTTGAGTCGTGCATTCTGATTGGCCAGAACCCAAACCCCACGGATCGTATGTCTGCACCATTGGATGCTCCCAGATTGAATGGTAATCCTCATCCCTTTCGACAGCACATGCAGTTCTGATTGTGATTTTATTTATATGCACAAAATGCACGTTAAATTCAAAAAATGTCTTAAATATAGCAAATGATACCCGAAATGCGCCAGAAAATCAAACCCGTGGTATAATTGTGATTGCGTACCGTGGAAATTTTTATGAGGCCAAACGATGAAGTCACCGGCCACTAGAGTTTGAATTGACACGTCTCCTTTTGGAAACCATGATCCTTCTTGTGAGATGCTCTGGTTTTCAAGGAGTGATCATCAAAACTTGTGCCAAACTTTACCAAAAAATTTCCACGGGGTCGTGAGAGCACGTCACGGGCACACACCGATTTTGATGATGTCCAGACTCCATCTGGATTTCCTGTAATTAAAATACCAACTAGGCCTACGTCGATGGCCGCACCTCACAGGTGAAATGTTTGAAACTTCTCCCCGCTTCTCGTACAATGGATGAAAACTCGCAAAGCGACGTACAAATGATTTGTACACCTTCTTTACTAACTAACACCCACATGTAGTTGTAGTAGGGTTTTGATTTTTATATGCACTAAATGCAAGGTAAATGCAAAAAATGACTTAAATATAGTAGTCGAGACCTGAAATGGGCCAGAAAATCAAACCTAGGGTATATCCGTGACTGTTTACTGTGAAAAAGTTCGAGGCAGAACGATGAAGTCACTGACGATTGGAGTCCGAAGTGCCGCATCTCCTTTTGGAAACTATGATCCTTCTTGTGAGATGCTCCAGTTTGGAAGGTGCGCATCAAAACTTGTGCCAAACTTTACCAAAAAATTACCATAGGGTCGTGAGAGCACGCCACGGTGACAAATCGATTTTCGTTATTTTCGGACTCTATATGTGTTTCCTGTAATTAAAATACCAACAAGGCCAATGCCTCTAGCCGCACCCAGCAGCCGAACTATTTGAATTTTTTTTCGGTTTCTCGGACAATGAATGAAAACTCGCAAAGCGACACACAAATGATCTTGCTAACACCAACGTGTAGTTGCTATTTTGTTACTAGTAACAAAATATTATTCAATTACTACCAGCCCTATAAGGGGGCGATGTGTGAATTCCCGAAAGCCCAACAGGTAGGCACACCACAAGCCCCCGCAACCCGTCCCACACCCCATGACCCCCGTCTTCCTCCCGAGCGCCGCCACCCTCCTGCGTGCTGGCCACCGCCTTCCTCTGCCCCACCGCGCCGCCGCCCCTCTGCCCCATTGCACCGCCGCCCGCCGGCCCTCCCACCCTCGGCCGCCTCGCGCCTTCCTTCCCTAGCCACCGCGCGCGTCCCACCCTCGGCCGTCGCGCGCCACCTTTCCCCGGCCACCGTGCCCCCAGCATGCCTCCCACTACCCCGCCGCCGCGCGCCGGCAACCCTGACCCCGCAGAGAACCGCCGCCTCGACCACCGACGACCTCGGCAGTGGCAACACGCGCACTAGGGATGCAAAGTACAGACACGGCGGCGACAGAAGGTGGTGGTCATGGAGATGATGCCCTTGTGTGTCGCCTCCCCGTCGGGGCCATGCACTGGATACCCGCCAGCCGGCCTCTCTGTTAACCCGTCTTCTCTGCGCGTGAGACCCACCTTGGTCGACGCCAACTCATGTCGCTCGCCGTCCTGCCACCACAGACTCCATCGTCATCCATCCCTCTGCATCCTCTTAGTCTTTAGACCCAAAATTGATGATTGCACATGTGAATTTGGACTTCAGCAAATTGCGAGCATGAAATGAATTCTGAAAAAAATACATTATGTAGATGTTCTTGCAGGTTCAGGAACAACTTTGGGTTGATGCAATCCAAAGACCACCGCCCATCCCTACGTTACCTACAGGTTCAGGTCTATGCACAACATCTGAAAATTTAACTTGTACGTACCACATCAGGGAGTATCGATTTGCTGTAGGTGTGGGCTATGGCTTTGTAGTTTCTATGAATTTGTAGTTTCTTTGAACTGATAGGTACGACTCTCTCTCCATGCTCTGTAGTTTCTGTTAACTAATAGTTGACACTCGATGAACTCCACACTTTGTAGTTTGTGTGAACTGAATTGAAACAAATATCGTTCATCTACATGGGTAAGTTCAAAAAGATTGGTGTAGCTTAAGTTCAGAAATTCCATACGTGAAAGCACTTGTTCGTCCCCAAGCCCCAAGCAGATCAAGCACCCATACATTTCAAAACACTAACAAAGTGGGGCTTCACTTGGTTCTCGCATGCAATAGTGGAAAGTAAAAAAATAAATGATTTAAAGTTCATGGTTTAGAAAATGTTTGGAGGTTCGTGGTTCTAACAAAGTTAGAAAACAAGCTTGTGGCTCTAATAGAACAACACTCACCCACCTCCCCTCGCGGCTGCTGTGTTCGCCTCCCATCATGGCTGCCGCCCCCTCATCCCGCCACGGTCGTCGCCCAGCAAGCCAACCGGTCGTTGATATTCGGCATGTCACCATGATGCGGAGCATCCCAAGGTCATCCCCATGGACCTATCATCGTCTAACCAAGTGCCAAGTGGACCTATGACTTGTGCACGTGCAAGAGCTCTCAAAACTGAGGTGACATCTCTGCTCTCGCAATTCCCCTTTGAGCACATGAAACATGGCTATTACCTCAAACGGAGACACTATGCATACTCAGGTACCAAGGAGTTAGCCATGGCGAAGCTAAGGAGCAAGGAGGATCGAAGGAGGAAGACATACGCGAAGACGGAGAAGAGAAAGGGCAAGGCTGGAGATGCCCGGATGATCCAGACCGCCGTCCGGACGATCCGGCCTCAGCCCGGACGATCCGGACCCCGGCCTGGATGATCCGGGTAATGTGCCCGAAGGCCACCCGAATGCAGCAAGACGTCCCGCGAAGCCGGATCATCCGGACGGAGTCCGGGATCATCTAGACGGAGTCTCGGATCATCCGGACCTAGCCGGACGTCCGGACCACCACCCGGACATCTGGGCCGCCGCTTGCCTCCTCGCCACGTCTGGATCATCCAGACTCCCTCCTGGATCATCCGGGGCCATGAAACCCGAATCATTCGGCTCCCCCTCCGGATCATCCAGACCCATGCCTGCGTGTACGTGTTGGGCCGAGGCCCATGTACCCCTTTGTCCCCTTAGCCTATATAAACGACTCCACCTCCACTTTTCTAGGGTTAGCATTGGTTTAGCTCATACTAGAGATAGAGCTTTGCTCATCCATTTGGTTCTACTCCTCGGAGAGACCGCGGCCTCTTCGGAGAAGATCTATCCTTGGATTTAAGACCCTTCACGGGAAGACCCCTCAAGACCTCCTCACGGAGAAGAATTACCGCCTCTTGTATCGTCCTTTGTTGCCTTTGAATCTTGTCACTCTTTATGTTCATGGATCTAGCACATGTGTGATTGTCCTCATTGATTTGAGTGTCTTTCTCTCATGTTATTCCCTCGTGTTCCTCGTGTTCTTCGTAGGATCCTCTCCATTTCATGAAGGATCAGCCCTAGGGTTTCCACCCTACATCATCTTGGTATCATGACCCTCGGTTGATCACGAATTTGGAGCCCTACCCCTTGTTTTCTAGCTTAACTTTGTTGATTCTGTCCCAATTTCAAAAAAAATCCCCACAAAAATAGCCCCAATTTTTTTTGTGATTTGTTGGTATGATGTAGTTTTGTTGATTTTGATCCATGGATTCTTTGTGTTGCAAGTGGATTTAGCCTTTCCCCACCATCTCCCTCACAAACCCCATAAAAAACCCCTGAAATCGTCGAATTTTTTCCTGTTTTCGAGTTCATCCCGCACCTGACCCGCGAGCAGTTGACCTGCCCAGACGATTCGGACCCTGACCCGGATCATCCGAACCCGCCCGGATCATCCGGCTCCTGGCCTGGATCATCCGACTTCCTCTGCCGAAACTGCACTTTTTGCAATTTTTGTCCACCGCCACCTACGCCTCCGCATACCCACTTCAACCACCACCATCCCACTCCCGCCAACCCCTCGACATACCCAAACATACCACCGCTTTCTACAGCCACCATTTGACTTTGGCTTTGAGAATTTGAGTTGTGGTTCATCGTTTCCTAGGGTGTTTCAGCTAACTAGGAACGGTTCGACATCGACATCACCGTGGCTCATTTTTGACACGGACTCGTCATCGACAACAACCATTCAACCATTTTGACACCCTCGACCATAAGCAAGGACGGTAACTTCGACGACATCATTGTCTACTCCATGTCATTGCATTCATAACCCCATAGCCCATTTTGCGTCACCTTCCTATCAAGACTAGCCATTTGGGTATTGCCGGCAACGTTACTTGTGCACATTAGTGATCATAGTTTCCCATTGCATACATACCATATCATAGTGGTACAAGCATCTTGATATCATCTCTTGTGTCACAAGGTTGTCACCACATATACACAATTGCTATCTTGGTTCATGAAGTCTTGCATAAGTGGCCACCAAAAGAACTCAAAATAGAAAGAGCCAACAAGCTCTTAAGCAAAAGGAAAAGATAAGAAAAGAGCATTTAAGCAAGAACCATAGCATCATACTACATTAAGACTGTCATACTCGATCATCTTGGATCATATCACCCGAACATCATACATATAGCATACTTGGGATAGAAGTCATTGCATTTTGCTTAGTAGGTTGTGCACAAGTCTCGTATCCACCTATTGTGCAATCGCGCTAGCGTCTCTCTAGTGTTGTGCAACAAGAGCATTTTCCGTGGATTCCACAGTTTGGCTCATTCCTTGGTTGCACAACCCCATCTATCTATCCATGTGTGTGTTTCCGTGTGCCACATATTGCTATTGGTATACTTGTTGCATTTGTGATTTTGTGAATCTTTTTCAACATTATTGAGTTGTGCTAACATTCGCATCAAATTTTATGCCACCATCCTCACCAAGCTCCACCAAAGGCTTTATTTGCGTAGGTGTGAGAGATTGAGGAGATACGGTACCAATTGTGTTATTTCCTTGTTACATTATTGCGTGATCTTTGATCCATTCTCAACATCGGTCAAGGTACATTTGGTATAGCTCTTCTCTTTCTCCCACTCACACATTTACTTGAAATGATGGATAGGGCAACTACTTCTACCAACCCACTCTTCATCGAGCAAGACGAGGACCCGAACACCTACGTTATCAGGAACCACCTCTTCGGCGCACAAAGAGCTTTGCATCAAGAACAACAAGCCTTGAGCGACCGCATCGACAACCTCGCCACAGACTTGCGACATTCCGAGCAACATACAAGAGACTACTTCGACAACAAGCACGACAAACAAAAACAAGAGAATAATGCAAGAATGGACGAGATTCGTGCCTTGTTGGTCAACCGCTCTTCTACCTCTTCGTCATATTCAAGACGGAGTCACTCGAGTCCACATTCCTTTGACACCATCTCCGGCTCAAGTACACTAACATCGAACACTCTTCGGCGAGCCGCGTGCCAAGACCGTCAAGCAAACCGCAATCCTCTACACGACAAGGTCCACAAGAGAAACTTGAAGAGCAAGAACATCAGCATCGTCAAAATCAAGCTAACATTGAGCAAGCACAAGAACAGTAACACCAACGACAACAAGTGGAAGAGCAAGAACGCCAACGCCAATGAGAGCAAATGCAAGAACGACAACTCCAACATCAAGATGGGCAAGACGCTCACGCTCTTCGACAACAACAACAACAACAACAACAACAACAACAACAACGTGAAGCACAAGCCCTTATAGGTGGAGAAAGAATCACTCCAAAGTCACTAATAGCTGAGAACAAACGAAGAGATTATTGTAGGGTACGAAGCAACCTTAAAGTTATCCTTTCTGATCGATCTATTCAAGCGTCTGTAGTAAAATAGCACGAAGTTATTCTTTCCGTTCGATCTATCCTAGAGTTCGTACTAGAATAACACCTTAAGACACAAATCAACCAAAACCCTAATGTCACCTAGATACTCCAATGTCACCTCAAGTATCCGTGGGTATGATTATACGATATGCATCACACAATCTCAGATTCATCTATTCAACCAACACAAAGAACTTCAAAGAGTGCCCCAAAGTTTCTACCGGAGAGTAAAGACGAAAATGTGTGCCAACCCCTATGCATAAGTTCACAATGTTACGGAACCCGCAAGTTGATCACCAAAACATACATCAAGTAGATCACGTGAATATCCCATTGTCACCACAGATAAGCACATGCAAGACATACATCAAGTGTTCTCAAATCCTTAAAGACTCAATCCGATAAGATAACTTCAAAGGGAAAACTCAATCCATTACAGAGAGTAGAGGGGGAGAAACATCATAAGATCCAACTATAATAGCAAAGCTCGCGATACATCAAGATCGTACCACCTCAAGAACACGAGAGAGAGAGAGAGAGAGAGAGAGAGATCAAACACATAGCTACTGGTACATACCCTCAGCCCCGAGCCTGAACTAGTCCCTCCTCATCATGGAGAGCGCCGGGGTGGTGAAGATGGCCACCGGTGAGGGATCCCCCTCCGGCAGGGTGCCGGAACTGGGTTTCGATTGGTTTTTGGTGGCTACATAGGCTTCCGGCGGCGGAACTCCCGATCTAGGTTATGTTCTGGGGGTTTCAGTATATATAAGAGGTTTTGGCATCGGGAACAAGTCAGGGGGGTCTCTGAGGCGGCCACGAGGTAGGCGGGTAGGGCGCGCCCCCACCCTCGTGGGTGCCTCAGGACTTCTCTGGCCCATCTCCGGTGCTCCGTGGGCTTCTTCTGGTCCAAAAATAATCTCCGTCAATTTTCAGGTCAATTGGACTCCGTTTGGTTTTCCTTTTCTGTGGTACTCAAAAACAAGGAAAAAACGGAAACTGGCACTGGGCTCTCGGTTAATAGGTTAGTCCCAAAAATCATATAAAATAGCATATAAATGCATATAAAACATCCTAGATGGATTATATAATAGCATGGAACAATCAAAAATTATAGATACGTTGGAGACGTATCAAGCATCCCCAAGCTTAATTCCTGCTCGTCCTCGAGTAGGTAAATGATAAAAACAGAATTTTTGATGTGGAATGCTACCTAACATATTTATCAATGTAATCTTCTTTATTGTGGCAAGAATATTCAGATCCATAAGATTCAAGACAAAAGTTTAATATTGACATAAAAATAATAATACTTCAAGCATACTAACCAAGCAATTATGTCTTATCAAAATAACATGGCCAAAGAAAGCTCAGCCCTACAAAATCATATAGTTTGGCTATGCTTCATTTTTGTCACATAATAATGCTCTCATCATGCACAACCCCGATGACAAGCCAAGCAAATGTTTCATACTTTAGTATTCTCAAACTTTTTTCAACTTTCACGCAATACATGAGCGTGAGCCGTGGACATAGCACTATGGGTGGAATAGAATATAATGATGGGGGTTGTGTGGAGAAGACAAAAAGGGAGAAAGTCTCACATCGACGTGGCTAATAAACGGGCTATGGAGATGCCCATCAATTAATATCAATGCGAGGAGTAGGGATTGCCATGCAACGGATGCACTAGAGCTGTAAATGTATGAAAGCTCAACAAAAGAAACTAAGTGGGTGTGCATCCAACTTGCTTGCTCACGAAGACCTAGGGCATTTGAGGAAGCCCATTGTTGGAATATACAAGCCAAGTTCTATAATGAAAAATTCCCACTAGTATATGAAAGTGACAATATAAGAGACTCTCTATCATGAAAGATCATGGTGCTACTTTGAAGCACAAGTGTGGAAAAAGGATAGTAGCATAGCCCCTTTTATTTCTCTTTTTTTATTTTTTTTATTTGGCCTTTTTTTTAATTAGCCTTTCTCTTTTTTTGCCTTTCTTTTTTTGGCCTTTCATTTTTTTGGGACAATGCTCTATTAATGATGATCATCACACTTCTATTTATTTACAACTCAAAGATTACAACTCGATACTAGAACAAAGTATGACTCTATATGAGTGCCTCCGGCGGTGTACCGGGATAGGCAATGAGTCAAGAGTGACATGTATAAAAAATTGTGCATGGTGGCCTTGCCACAAATACGATGTCAACTACATGATCATGCAAGGCAATATGACAATGATGAAGTGTGTCATAATAAACGGAATGGTGGAAAGTTGCATGGCAATATATCTCGGAATGGCTATGGAAATGCCATAATAGGTAGGTATGGTGGCTGTTTTGAGGAAGATATAAGGAGGCTTATGTATGATAGAGCGTATCATATAATGGGGTTTGGATGCACCGGCGAAGTTTGCACCAACTCTCGAGGTGAGAAAGGGCAATGCACGGTACCGAAGAGGCTAGCAAATAATGGAAGGGTGAGAGTGCGTATAATCCATGGACTCAACATTAGTCATAAAGAACTCGCATACTTATTGCAAAAATCTACAAGTCATCAAAACCAAGCACTATGCGCATGCTCCTAGGGGGATAGATTGGTAGGAAAAGACCATCGCCCGTCCCCGACCGCCACTCATAAGGAAAGCAATCAAAGAACACCTCATGCTTCAAATTTGTCACACAACGGTTACCATACATGCATGCTACAGGACTTGCAGACCTCACCACAAGTATTTCTCAATTTCACAATTACTCAACTAGGACGACTCTAATATTACCATCTTCATATCTCAAAACAATCATCAAGTATCAAACTTCTCATAGTATTCAATGCACTCTATATGGAAGTTTTTATTATACCCATCTTGGTTGCCCATCATATTAGGACTAATTTTATAACCAAAGCAAATTACCATGCTGTTCTAAAAGACTCTCAAAATAATATAAGTGAAGCATGAGAGTTCATCTATTTCTTCAAAATAAAACCACCGCCGTGCTCTAAAAGGATATAAGTGAAGCACTAGAGCAAATGACAAACTACTCCGAAAGATATAAGTGAAGATCAATGAGTAGTTGAATAATTATGCAACTATGTGAAGACTCTCTAACATTTAAGAATTTCAGATCTTGGTATTTTATTCAAACAGCAAGCAAAACAAAATAAAATAAAATGACGCTCCAAGCAAAACACATATCATGTGGTGAATAAAAATATAGCTCCAAGTAAAGTTACCGATGAACGAAGAAGAAAGAGGGGATGCCATCCGGGGCATCCCCAAGATTAGGCTCTTGGTTGTCCTTGAATATTACCTTGGGGTGCCTTGGGCATCCCCAAGCTTAGGCTCTTGCCACTCCTTATTCCATAGTCCATCGAATCTTTACCCAAAACTTGAAAACTTCACAACACAAAACTTAACAGAAAACTCGTAAGCTCCGTTAGTATAAGAAAATAAATCACCACTTAGGTACTGTTGTGAAATCATTATAAATTCATATTGCTTTAATATCTACTGTATTTCAACTTCTCTATGGTTCATACCCTCCAATAGTACTCATAGATTCATCAAAATAAGCAAACAACACAATGAAAACAGAATCTGTCAAAAACAGAACAGTCTGTAGTAATCTGTATCAAACGTATACTTATGTAACTCCAAAAATTCTTAAATAAACTGGTGGACCTGAGGAATATTTATAATTATCATCTGCAAAAATAATCAACCTAAAATCACTCTCCAGTAAAAAATGTCAGCTAATCTCGTGAGCGCTAAAGTTTCTGTTTTTTACAGCAAGATCACAACGACTTCACCCAAGGCACCCCAAGGTAAAACCACATCTAAACATAGGCTAGATGAATTATTTATTACTAAACAGGAACAAAAAGCAAGGAACAAAAATAAAATTGGGTTGCCTCCCTACAAGCGCCAACGTTTAACGCCCCTAGCTAGGCATGATGATTTCAATGATGCTCACATAAAAGATAAGAATTGAAACATAAAGAGAGCATCATGAACAATATGACTAGAACATTTAAGTCTAACCCACTTCATATACATAGGTATTTTGTGAGCAAACAACTTATGGGAACAATAATCAACTAGCATAGGAAGGTAAAACAAGCATAACCTTAAAACTTTAAGCACATAGAGAGGAAACTTGATATTATTGCAATTCCTACAAGCATATGTTCCTCCCTCATAATAATTTTTAGTAGAATCATGAATGAATTCAACAATATAACCATCACATAAAGCATTCTTTTCATGATCTACAAGCATAGAAAATTTACTACTCTCCACATAAGCAAAATTCTTCTCATTCGGAATAGTGGGAGTATCATAAGAAACTTGAATACTATAAATTGTTTCCACATTAAAAAGGTAATGTTCAGAAAAAGGGTAATCATAATCATGACAAGTTTTATAAATATAATCATCACTACTTTTTATATCATAAGTGTCATCACAATAATCATCATAAGTAGCAACTTTGTTCTCATCATAATCGATTGAAACCTCTTCCAAGATAGTGGAATCATTACTAAATAAAGTCATGACCTCTCCAAATCCACTTTCATAATTGTCACAATAAGATTCAACACCCTCCAAAATAGTGGGATCATTACTTCCTAAAGTTGGCACTCTTCCAAACCCAATTTCATCAATATAACCATCATAAATAGGACGCATGCTATCATCATAATAAATTTGCATATCAAAACTTGGGAAGTTAAACATATCATCTTCATAAAACATAGCATCCCCAAGCTTGGGACAATCATTAATTGCGGCAAATAAATTCTCAAACTTGTCATTCTCATCAAACATGGCATCCCCAAGCTTGGGCCTTTTCATATCATAAGCATAATCACTCTCATCATTAATAGTATGGATAGCACCAATAGTATAGCAGTTATCATCATCACAATGAGTAATAGGAGCAACATCATTTGGGAGGGATACCCTTTTACCTTTGCTTCTCCGTCTTTTCTTTTTCTCCTTCACATCATGTGTGGGTTTAATCCTCTTTTTGGAGCTCCTTATTAATGAGATTGGTTGAATAGAAGGCTCCTCCTCGTTACCTGATTCATCATAAGAAATAATAGGAGAATATTGGGAAACCTCTTCCCTTTCATTAGTATTCTCTTCATCTTCTATTTGTTTTCTCGTCTTTATGTAATTGGCAATATAAGGATTTTCAATGCAATTCACCGCACAATACATATAAATTTCCTCTAGATCAAAATCAAGAACTTTATCAAGGAAAAATTCTGGAAGATCCTTAGTTATATGTTTCATTTCTTCGTAACCCACAAGCAAACTAAGTTCATTATGATGTGCAAGGTAAATCAAGTCATTACAATTTTTGGACACAATACGATCATGAAACAATTTGCATTGGGGATTTAAATGATCACATTCATTGCAAAGTTCAAAAGGATGGCAAAGAAAATTTAAATTTTCAGCACAAGCATCTAGCCTTTCTTGCAACCATTTAATTTCTAAATATTTATGCCTCTTGCAAAATCTATCTTCCCTATTTGGTGTGTACTTGCAAACTCTATGCACTCCACAAAAATTGTCATGCTTATAAGAGGCATTTTCATCATGAGTAGTGCAATCATCATTAGTACTATGGATATTCAAAGAATTCATACTAACAACATTGCAATCATGATCATCATTCAAAGATTTAGTGCCAAACATTCGAATGTATTCTTCTTCTAACACTTTGGCACAATTATCGGAATCCTTATTTTCATGAAAGACATTAAAAAGATGAAGCATATGAGGCACCCTTAATTTCATTTTTTGTAGTTTTCTTTTATAAACTAATTTAGTGATAAAACAAGAAACTAAAAGATCCGATTGCAAGATCTAAAGATATACCTTCAAGCACTAACCTCCCCAGCAATGGCGCCAGAAACTGCTTGATGTCTACTACACAACCTTCTTCTTGTAGACATTGTTGGGCCTCAAGGTGCAGAGGTTTGTAGGACAGTAGCAAATTTTCCTCAAGTGGATGACCTAAGGTTTATCAATCTGTGGGAGGCGTATGATGAAGATGGTCTCTCTCAAGCAACCCTGCAACCAAATAACAAAGTCTCTTGTGTCCCCAACACACCCAATATAATGGTAAATTGTATAGGCGCACTAGTTTGGCGAAGAGATGGTGATACAAGTGCAATATGGATGGTAGATATAGGTTTTTGTAATCTGAAAATATAAAAACAGCAAGATAACAAGTAATAAAAGTGAGCGTAAACGGTATTGCAATGTGCTGAAACAAGGCCTAGGGTTCATACTTTCACTAGTGCAAGTTCTCTCAACAGTAATAACATAATTGGATCATATAACTATCCCTCAACATGCAACAAAGAGTCACTCCAAAGTTACTAATAGCGGAGAACAAACGAAGAGATTATTGTAGGGTACGAAGCCACCTTAAAGTTATCCTTTCTGATCGATCTATTCAAGAGTCTGTAGTAAAATAACACGAAGTTATTCTTTCCGTTCGATCTATCCTAGAGTTCGTACTAGAATAACACCTTAAGACACAAATCAACCAAAACCCTAATGTCACCTAGATACTCCAATGCCACCTCAAGTATCCGTGGGTATGATTATACGATATGCATCACACAATCTCAGATTCATCTATTCAACCAACACAAAGAACTTCAAAGAGTGCCCCAAAGTTTCTACCGGAGAGTAAAGACGAAAACGTGTGCCAACCCCTATGCATAAGTTCACAATGTTACGGAACCGGCAAGTTGATCACCAAAACATACATCAAGTAGATCACGTGAATATCCCATTGTCACCACAGATAAGCACATGCAAGACATACATCATGTGTTCTCAAATCCTTAAAGAGTTCAATCTGATAAGATAACTTCAAAGGGAAAACTCAATCCATTACAGAGAGTAGAGGGGGAGAAACATCATAAGATCCAACTATAATAGCAAAGCTCGCGATACATCAAGATCGTACCACCTCAAGAACACGAGAGAGAGAGAGAGAGAGAGAGAGATCAAACACATAGCTACTGGTACATACCCTCAGCCCCGAGGGTGAACTACTCCCTCCTTGTCATGGAGAGCGCCGGGATGATGAAGATGGCCACCGGTGAGGGATCCCCCCTCCGGCAGGGTGCCGGAACAGGGTCCCGATTGGTTTTTGGTGGCTACAGAGGCTTGCAGCGGCGGAACTCCCGATCTAGGTTATGTTCTGGGGGTTTCTGTATATATAAGAGGTTTTGGCATCGGGAACAAGTCAGGGGGGGTCTCCGAGGAGGCCACGAGGTAGGGGGCGCCCAAGGGGTAGGGCGCGCCCCCCACCCTCGTGGGTGCCTCGGGACTCCTCTGGCCCATCTCCGGTGCTCCGTGGCCTTCTTCTGGTCCAAAAATAATCTCCGTCAATTTTCAGGTCAATTGGACTCCGTTTGGTTTTCCTTTTCTGCGATACTCAAAAACAAGGAAAAACAGAAACTGGCACTGGGCTCTAGGTTAATAGGTTAGTCCCAAAAATCATATAAAATAGCATATAAATGCATATAAAACATCCTAGACGGATAATATAATAGCATGGAACAATCAAAAATTATAGATACGTTGGAGACATATCAATCGCCGACTTCCAACCTTACTCCAACCTCATCGAGCTAGTGCATCAAGCCACCAAGGCGGAGCGACAAGTGCAATATGACTTCAAGTATGCCAAGTTCTCTTCCAAGTCCTACGGCTCCTCCTACAACCAAGCTTCAACGACTACACCGCCTTCTACCACAACCAAACCTTCTCCAAGCACTGGCGACAAGTCAAGTTACAAGAAAACTTTGACAACCTCAAGTCGTCCTCCTACTACAAGCAACTTCAAGCCGAGAGCTTCAGCATCTACTACTCCATCGGATGAGACCATCAAGACAAGTTCCATCAAATGCTTCACATGCGGTGCCTGAGGCCACAAGTCATTCGAGTGTACCAATAAGCGCACCATGATCCTCAACGATGACGGCACATACGACTCCAGGAGTGAAGGGGAAATAGAAGCCCTTGAGCGTGTGGATATGCACCAGCAAGTGAATAAGATGAAGATGACCAAGTCTTTTGTGACAATGATTCGAGCTCCGCTCTCGTTGTTTCTAAGGTCTTGACCCTTCAACATCAACAAGACGAATACCAAAGATGCCATATCTTCCACACCAAGGCGGACATCAATGGAAGGTCCGTGAAGGTCATCATCGATGGAGGAAGTTGCCACAACTTGGAAAGTTAAGAGCTATGTTCCAAGCTAAAATTGGCCAAGATGAAGCACCCTCGCCCCTACAAGGTCCAATGGCTTAGCGACTCCGGCACCATTCAAGTGGAGCACACCGTTCAAGTCTCCTTCAAGACTGGAGCATATAAAGACACTTTGGAGTATGATGTGGTTCCTATGTTCGTTTGCCACCACCTACTTGGACGCCCTTGGCAATTCGATCGTGGTGTCATCCACAATGGAAGAACCAATCACTATAGCTTCAAGATGAAAGTGAAGGAACATGCTACGACCTATGTCTCCAAGCCAAGTGATCGCCGACAAGCAAGCAACCACCCATCATGGAGAGAATAGTAAGAGAGTGAACCACCAAAAAGAGAGTGAGCGCCACAAGCCAAATTGAGTGCCTCCACGATGAGCGACAAGAAAAAATTAGTGCTATTATCCACCAAAAGTGAGATGAGAGAAGTGTGTGAGAACCCATCAAGTGTTATGCACTATGTCCTAGTGTCCAAGGATGAAGCGGCAAGAACTAACACCTCTCACCATCTACCTTTAGTTTTGTCTTCTGTATTGCAGGAATTCAAGGACGTATTCCCCGATGAGCTACCTCCGGGTCTACCTCCACTACACGGCATCGAACACCGAATCGACCTCATTCCCGGCGTGTCGTTGCCAAACAAGGCACCCTACCGTGTAAACCCCGAAGAAACTAAGGAAATACAAAGGCAAGTACAACAACTCATTGACAATGGGCATGTGCGTGAAAGCTTAAGTCCTTGTGTCGTACCAGTTATTCTTGTGCCCAAGAAAGATGGTACTTTTCGCATGTGTTCCAATTGTCGTCCCATCAATGCAATCACCGTTCCTTATCGATATCCTATTCCTCGCCTTGACGATATGCTCGATAAGCTTAGCGGAGCCACCATATTCTCTAAAATTGATCTTAAAAGTGGCTATTACTAAATATGCATCCCAGAAGGCAATGAGTGGAAAACCGCTTTCAAAACCAAGTTTGGCTTATATGAATGGTTAGTTATGCCTATGGGCTTATCCGAAGCACCCAGAACATTTATGCATGTGATGAATTATGTTCTTCGCCCATACGTTGGTGTATTTGTTGTGGTCTACTTTGACGATATCCTTGTATTTAGCATGTCTCTAGAAGATCATGCCACCCATCTTAGCACCGTTTTGCAAACTCTAAGAAAAGAGCGACGTTATCCTAATATGGACAAATGCCTTTTTGGTGTTGATAAGCTTGTTTTCTTGGGTTTTATTGTGTCATCTAAGGGTGTTCATGTAGATGAAGCTAAAATTGATGCTATTAAAAATTGACCGCAACCAACCAACTTGCAACAAGTGCGAAGTTTCCTTGGCTTAGCCGGTTTCTGTCATAGATTCATTAAGGACTTTAGCACTATTGCATCCCCTTTGCATGCCTTGAGTAAAAAGAATGCACCATTCGTTTGGGGACCATACCAAGATATTGCATTTAATGAGCTTAAGAATTTTCTTACACATGCTCCTTTGCTTGCTTTGCCCAATTTTGATGAAACTTTCAAAGTTCGTTCTGATGCTAGTGGCAACGTTATAGGAGGTGTGCTAATTCAAGAGAAGCGCCCAATTGCTTATTTTAGCGAAAAAATTCCAGAGTGCAACTCAATTATCCCATCTATGACAAAGAGCTACTCCCTCCATTCCAAAATAGATGACTCAACTTTGTACTAACTTTAGTATAAAGTTGGGTCATCTATTTTGGAACGGAGGGAGTATATGCTTTAGTGCAAGTTTTGCGTGAGTGTGAACACTAACTTCGCCCACATGAATTTGTCATCCATACGGATCATGAAACGCTTAAATACCTTAAGGGTCAAACTAAATTGAATAAGCAACATGCCAAGTGGAGTGAGTTCATAGAGTCATTTCCTTATGTCATCAAGTACATCAAAGGTAAGGAAAATGTTGTGGTGGATGCTCTTTCCCGCAAATGCATGGTTGTCACTAAAGTTGAATTGAATGTCATTGGCTTTGAGCACATGAAAAACTTGTATGCCCATGATCCTACTTTTGCTATCCATTATGCCAAACGTTTGACGCATACGTCTTGGGAACGCTATTACATCAAAGATGATTATCTTATGAGAGCTAACAAACTATGTATCCGTGAGTCTTCTCTTCGTTTGTTACTTTTGCAAGAATCTCATGGAGGAGGACTTATGGGACACTTTGGACGCGACAAGTCATTTGTCGTGCTCTCAAAGAACTACTTTTGGCCCAAGATGTTCCGCGACGTCTCACACTTCACCAACCGATGCTCTACATGTCGCAAAGCTAAGTCTAAAGCTCAGTCCCATGGTCTATATATGCCACTTGCTATCTCGTATCACCCATGGGAAGATACTAGTATGGACTTTGTGCTTGGTTTGACTAGAACTCGAAATGGCAAAGATTTTGTGTTTGTTGTTGTGGACCGATTCTCTAAGATGGCTCATTTCATCCCATGCAACAAGATAGACGATGCTTCACATGTGCAAATCTTTTTTGTAGGGAAATCTTGCGTCTACATGGAGTGCCCAAGACTATCGTATCTGACCATGACTTCAAGTTCCTTAGCTACTTTTGGAAGATGCTATGTGCCAAGCTCGGCATCAAGCTTTTGTTTTCTTCGGCATACCATCCTCAAACCGACAGCCAAACGGAGGTCACGAACCGGACGCTATCTACTCCCTTGCGCATGTTGATCAAGAAGAACATCAAGGAGTGGGAAGAGTGTTTACCCATCACCGAGTACGCCTACAATTGAGCACGCCACTCTAGTACCGGAAAGTCCCCCTTCGAGGTCGTCTACGTCTTCAATCCATTGTCCCCATTGGACATTCTACCTATACCACTACAAGTGCGCATCAACATGACGCAAGCGCTAGAGCGATCTATCTCAAGAAGGTGCATGAAGATACAAGGGACACCATTGAGCGCCAAGTACAACGCCTCGCGACAAAGCTCAGCATCAACAAACAACCCATGGTATTCCACCTTGGAGATCTTGTGTGGATACACCTTCGCAAGGACCGCTTCCCCAATGAACGCAAGTCAAAGCTTCTACCTCGAGTCGATGGACCCTTCAAGGTGCTCAAATGCTACAACAACAACGCCTAGAAGATCGACATCCCACGCGATAAGTACAACGTGAGCGATATATTCAACGTCAAGGATCTCTTGCCCTACCATGGTGATGAGGATTTCAATCCGAGGTCGGATCTTTCCCAAGGGGGGGAGATGATGCGGAGCATCCCAAAGTCATCCCCATGGACCTATCATTGTCTCACCAAGTGCCAAGTGGACCTATGACTCGTGCACGTGCAAGAGCTCTTGAAACGGAGGTGGCATCTCTCCTCTTGCAATTACCCTTTGAAACACATGAGACATTGATACTACCTCAAACGGAGAGACTATGCATACTCAGGTACCAAGGAGTTAGCCATGGCCAAGCTAAGGACAAGGAGGATCGAAGGAGGAAGACATATGCGAAGACGGAGAAGAGAAAGGGCAAGACTGGAGACACACGAATGATCCGGACCGCCGTCCGGATGATCCGGCCTCAGCCCGGATGATCTGGACCCTGGCCCGGATGATCCGGGTAATGTGCCCAAAGGCCACCCAAATGCAGCAAGACGCCCCGCGAAGTCGGATCATCTGGACCCAGCCGGACGTCCGGACCACCACCCGGACATCTGGGCCGTCGCCTGCCTCCTCGCCACGTCCAGACCATCCGGACTCCCTCCCGGATCATCCGGGTCCATGAAGCCCGGATCATGCGGCTCCCCCTCCGGATCATCCGGACCCCCGCCTGCGCGCGGGTGTTGGGTCGAGGCCAATGTACCCCTTCGTCCCCTTAGCCTATATAAACGGCTCCACCTCCACTTTTCTAGGGTTGGCATTGGTTTAGCTCATACTAGAGATAGAGTTTTGCTCATCCATTTGGTTCTACTCCTCGGAAAGACCACAGCCTCTTCAGAGAAGATCCATCATTGGATTCAAGACCCCTCACGGGATGACCCCTCAAGACCTCCTTACGGAGAAGAACTACCGCCTCTTGTATCATCCTTTGTTGCGTTTGGATCTTGTATCACTCTTTATGTTCATGGATCTAGCACATGTGTGATTTTTCTCATTGATTTGAGTGTCTTTCTCTCGTGTTTTCCCCTTGTGTTCTTCATAGGATCCTCTCCATTTCGTGAAAGATCAGCCCTAGGATTTCCACCCTACATCACACTGGCCCTGGATCCCCTGCACGCCAACGACCCCTTCCCCCGCCGCCATGACACCGATCCTCTTCCCCACAAGCTCCAACGCCGACCATCCCGCCACTGCTCGCGATCCCCTCCTACATCAGCTCCACTTCACCGGATCCATAAGTCCACAGGAGTATGGGTAGCAGGTTCACGAGTCCCGACATCTGCAGTCTGTATTCTATCATCAGTTTCGTGTGTATTTTTGTTCTCTTTTCTTCAGTCCACATAGAAAAAAAATTAGTTCATGAATAGAGAATTTATGTGCGACACTTAATATTAGTTTGTTGTGTAATCCATCATTAGTCCATAAAAAATCACAGAATAGTTGGTGCATGTGCAGAAAAATAGTAAGCTCAAGTTTCAAAATTCTGTAAGTTTAGATATATCACCTAAATAAGTAATGATTTGCAGCAAGTTTCTTCAAAATTCTGTAAAGTTTAGATATATCACCTAAAAATTGCCAGTGCAAGTTTCAAAATTCTATAAAGTTTAGATATATCATACATAAAAATCGATGAGTCACCATCTGCTTTTTATTCATGTTCTCTGCAGCACAAGTAGCACTGGGACTGACTGGGAGTGATCCCTCAACCACTTCATCAAAGGCCATGGTTTCCAACAATGCTAATGCTACTAGAAAGTGTTAGAGGCCATGAAGCCTCTTGGCTTCTCCAATATGCAGGTTTGGCCAGTCCTGAAGCGCCTCCTCAAGCTCTTTGACGATAACTGGGTGCCCATTGAGGACGAGAGCTACCGCATCCTTTTGACACCATACAGGATGACAAAAAGCAATGAACCAATACCTACAACTAACGGTCATGTAAAAAATGCTACTTTCATTTGTTTGGTAGCCTTCCTTAATTGCCACTTGATGCTCAGCCTTTCCAATTGTAGTTTTCACTTAAGGTGACTTGCCAAAGGAGTCCAAGCCTCACAACTCTATGCGGTCAGACCAGATGACCAACACCTCTCCTGCTCAGTACGACAAGGATATCGGTGATAAGGAAAACCTCCCTCACAGTAGAGCGGCCGAGTGCACCTTGCCATCTACATTTCAGAGCCCATCAGTTCAGTCAGATCTCTCCTGGTACACGTTCAGTTTCATTTTGGTCGGTAGCAATTTGTTCCTGAAAGAGTTGTGATTCCCTGCACCCTGCTTATCAAAGTTCGTTCCATTTCATGTTATTATTCCAGTGACTACCTCAGATTAATTATTGTTTCATGTTCAACTCAGTTCAGCCGCACCCCTTGCCTGGCGCAGCCCTCTCCTCCTCCAACTCCTCCTCCTCCTCCGTAGTGCTTAGCGAAGCTCTGCCGGAGAACCACGAGCTCCATCGCCACCACGCCATCGTGCTACTGGAGTTCTCCCTCAACTTATCCTCTCCCCTTGCTGGATCAAGAAGGAGGAGACGTCCCCGGGCTGTACGTGTGTTGAACGCGGAGGCGTCGTCCGTTCGACGCTAGATCGGATCTTCCGCGATTTGAATCGCTGTGAGTACGACTCCATCAACCGCGTTCTTGTAACGCTTCCGCTTAGTGATATTCAAGGGTATGAAGATGCACTCCCTCTCTCTCGTTGCTAGCATCTCCTAGATTGATCTTGGTGACACGTAGGAAAATTTTGAATTATTGCTACGTTACCCAACAGTGGCATCATGAGCTAGGTCTATGCGTAGATTCTATGCACGAGTAGAACACAAAGTAGTTGTGGGCGATGATTTGTTCAATTTTCTTACCGTTACTAGCCTTATCTTGATTCGGCGGCATTATGGGATGAAGCGGCCCGGACCGACCTTACACGTACTCTTACGTGAGATAGGTTCCACCGACTGACATGCACTTGATGCATAAGGTGGCTAGCGGGTGTCTGTTTCTCCCACTTTAGTCGGATCGGATTCGATGAAGAGGGTCCTTATGAAGGGTAAATAGCAATTGGCATATCACCATTGTGGCTTTTGCGTAGGTAAGAAACGTTCTTGCTAGAAACCCATAGCAGCCACGTAAAACATGCAACAACAATTAGAGGACGTCTAACTTGTTTTTGCAGGGTATGCTATGTGATGTGATATGGCCAAAAGGATGTGATGAATTATATATATGTGATGTATGAGACTGATCATGTTCTTGTAATAGGAATCATGACTTGCATGTCGATGAGTATGACAACTGGCAGGAGCCATAGGAGTTGTCTTAATTTATTGTATGACCTACGTGTCAATGAAAAACGCCATGTAATTACTTTACTTTATTGCTAACCGTTAGCCATAGTAGTAGAAGTAATAGTTGGCGAGACAACTTCATGATGACACGATGATGGAGATCATGATGATGGAGATCATGTGATAGAGGCAAAGGTGTCCCGTCTTTCGATGAGATGATGAATATCGCTTTGATGGAAGTCGACTTTGACGATCCGACTACGAACGTGCGAGGACGTCGCGCCTTAGCAATCGCTAAACCAACTCCGAGAGGTTATCGACCACGGCGGAGCACGATCAACCTGACCACGAGGGTCTGTTTCCTGCGAGCAAACGAAGAACAGGCAAGAAACTGAGATTGCAATCTGGATATTGCGAATATAAGATGAAAGCTTTATTGATCAAGGTGGGGTTCTGTGACGCCTTTGTCTGGTCGCTGAACACAAACGAAGTACGCGAAGTTGCAACTATGGCGAACTTTTAATCTAAACAAAACCCAAAGTCTAAACGACGCCCTAAGGGCTGTATATATGGAGGAAGACGGGGGGAATTTCGTGGCCCTTGAGGAAGGGGTCCGAAACCAACCCTATCTCTTGTTTCCCCACACATACGGACTCTAAAAACAGCCTATACTTATGTATTTCGAAATTACATGGGCCTGGCCCAATAATAAGGTGACGCAGCACCTAGAATAGCCTCTGGACGAAAGTTATGAAGTAGCATCTTGTATATTTCGTCCAAGGCTTCATGCACGCATTATGGTGGCTTCAACGTCCTGAAATCATCACTTGTAACTCCGTTCTTGTTCCCCATGCGCATGCCATCATCTCCATGCTTGTTCTTGCTCCAATGTTCATCCTTCTCAAAGCTAGGCCCTTCATTTGTAAGCAAAACAAATGTATCCAATTTAGGCAGCATCATATTCTCATGAACATTAGAATCATTAGCAAGAAACGAAAGTACCTGGTAATTTAATTGGCGTGCGCGAGCTCTAGTAATTGGTCCAGTATGTATAGCAGCAGGGACTGTGGGTGTAATAATTGTATTGATGTCCTCATCATCCTCCCCTTCTTGAAATGAAGTCGTCCTCGACGGAAGCTCATCTTCCTCACCCAAATAAGGCTTCAAATCTGCAATATTAAAAGTGGGACTAACCCCAAAATCTGCAGGCAGCTCAAGTTTATATGCATTATCATTTATTTTCTCTAACACCTTAAAAGGACCATCAGCACGTGGCATTAGCTTTGATTTGCGCAAATCAGGAAATCTATCCTTACGCAAATGTAACCAAACAAGATCTCCAAGTGCAAACACAACATGTTTTCTACCCTTATCTCCAGCAAGTTTATATTTAGCATTCATACGCTCAATGTTTTCCTTAGTTAACTCATGCATTTTTAAGATCAATTCAGCACGTTGTTTAGCATCAAAATTAACCTTCTCCGAAGATGGAAGAGGCAACAAATCAATAGGTGCACGAGGTAGGAAACCATACACAATTTCAAAAGGGCACATCTTAGTAGTAGAATGCAATGAACGATTATAAGCAAACTCAATATGAGGCAAGCAGTCTTCCCACATTTTCTTATTATTCTTCAAAACAGCCCTAAGCATAGTAGACAATGTTCTATTGACTACTTCAGTTTGTCCATCAGTTTGGGGGTGACAAGTAGTACTAAAAAGCAGTTTAGTCCCCAACTTAGCCCATAAACATCTCCAAAAGTGGCTAAGAAATTTAGTATCACGATCTGAAACAATATTATTTGGCACACCATGCAAGCGAATAATTTCACGAAAGAACAAATCAGCAACATTAACAGCATCATCGCTTTTATGACATGGTATAAAGTGCGCCATTTTCGAGAATCTATCCACGACAACAAATATGCTATCCCTCCCCTTCTTTGTTCGAGGTAAACCTAAAACAAAGTCCATAGATATATCCTCCCAAGGAACACTAGGTACAGGCAAAGGCATATATAAACCATGAGGATTGAGTCGTGACTTAGCTTTTTGACATGTAGTGCAGCGAGCAACAAAACGCTCAACATCCCGTCTCATCTTTGGCCAAAAGAAATGTGTAGCAAGTACGTCCTCCGTCTTCTTCACGCCAAAGTGTCCCATTAATCCTCCTCCATGCGCCTCCTGCAACAACAAAAGACGAAGAGAGCTAGCTGGAATGCATAGCTTGTTAGCACGGAACACAAATCCATCATTAACGACAAACTTGTTCCAGGTTCTTCCTTCTTTACAATTCTGCAATACATCTTTAAAATCAGCATCATGCACATATTGATCTTTGATGGTCTCCAAACCAAATATTTTGAAGTCAAGTTGTGAAAGCATAGTATAGCGACGAGACAATGCATCAGCAATAACATTTTCTTTACCCTTCTTGTGTTTAATGACATAAGGGAAAGTTTCAATGAATTCAACCCATTTAGCATGTCTACGATTCAGTTTAGCTTGACTTTTAATATGTTTCAAAGATTCATGATCAGAATGTATAACAAATTCTTTGGGCCATAAATAATGTTGCCATGTTTCTAAAGTCCGAACAAGAGCATATAGTTCTTTATCATAAGTAGAATAATTCAGACTAGGCCCACTCAATTTTTCAGAAAAGTATGCAACAGGTTTGCCATCTTGTAATAACACACCTCCTAATCCAATGCCACTAGCATCACATTCAAGCTCAAAAGTCTTATTAAAATCAGGAAGTTGGAGTAAAGGAGCATGTGTCAACTTATCTTTCAATACCGTGAAGGCTTCTTCCTGTGCGGTACCCCAAACAAAAGGCACATCCTTCTTTGTAAGCTCGTTGAGAGGTGCAGCAATGGTGCTAAAATCTCTCACAAAACGCCTATAGAAACCAGCGAGTCCAAGAAAACTCCGCACTTGTGTGACCGTTTTGGGCTGCGGCCAACTCTCAATAGCTTCAATCTTGGCTTTATCAACTTCAATTCCCTGTGGAGTAACAACATAGCCAAGAAAAGATACTCGGTCGGTGCAAAAGGTGCACTTCCCAAGGTTACCAAACAAACGTGCATCACGTAGAGCAATAAAAACAGCACGTAAATGTTCCAAATGTTCTTCCAAAGATTTGCTATAAATCAGTATATCATCAAAATAGACCACCACAAATCGTCCAATGAAAGCACGTAAAACTTCGTTCATTAGTCTCATGAAAGTACTAGGTGCATTAGTTAACCCAAAAGGCATGACTAACCACTCATATAAACCAAACTTAGTTTTAAATGCAGTTTTCCATTCATCTCCCAATTTCATACGAATTTGATGGTATCCACTACGCAAATCAACTTTGGAGAATATTGTAGAGCCACTCAATTCATCAAGCATATCATCGAGCCTAGGAATAGGATGACGATAACGAATAGTAATATTATTAATGCCTCTACAATCAACACACATACGCGACGTACCATCCTTTTTAGGCACGAGTATAATAGGAACAGCACAAGGACTAAGAGATTCGCGTATATAACCTTTGTCGAGCAGCTCCTGTACTTGACGCATAATCTCCTTCGTCTCCTCTGGATTGGTACGGTATGGTGCACGGTTGGGTAGCGATGCACCGGGAATTAAGTCAATTTGATGCTCAATCCCTCGAATAGGTGGTAATCCCGGTGGCACGTCTTGTGGGAAGACGTCAGCGAACTCCTGCAAAATGTGAGTGACAGCAGGGGGCAAAGAGGAAGGCACGTCCTCGAATGAAAATAATGCCTCTTTGCACACAAAAGCATAGCAAACAGATTTGCTGAAATCTAGTTCATCAATATCAGATTTTGTGGCAAGTAAACATGCACTTTTCAATTTAATTTCAGAAACAACACTAGATGGTTTATTATTAGGTTTCATTTGTTGCTCAAATTCCTTTGCCACAATCTGATTTTCACTCTTATTTTTCTCCTGTTTTGCTTTATTAGCTCTATTAATGTCATCTTTCAAAATGGAATCAGGAGTCATAGGAAGCAAAGTAATATTTTTATCCTTATGAACAAGAGTATACTGATTGTTTCTACCATGGTGTACAGAATTTTTATCAAATTGCCATGGTCTACCTAGTAATAAGGAACATGCTTGCATGGGTACCACATCACAATCAACATAATCAGCATATGTAGAGATACTAAAATGCACACGAACAGTACGTGTTACCTTAACCTTGCCGCTGTTGTTGAACCATTGGATGTAGTAAGGATGTGGATGTGGTCTTGTGGTGAGAGATAGCTTCTCCACCATCTCCATGCTAGCCAAGTTGTTACAGCTCCCTCCATCTATGATGACGCGAACAGAACGTTCCTTCACAACTCCCTTTGTATGGAACAAATTATGCCTCTGATTTTGCTCTGCTTGTGTGACCTGCACACTCAAAACACGTTGAGCAACTAAACATTCATACCTGTCAGCGTCTTCAGGAGCCATGTATTGCGTCTCATTTTCAGAATCATCTCCACCATGTTCTTCACGTGTAATAAGAGCCAAAGTCTCCTCATCATAGTCACTAGCGGACTCATACCCACCATCCTCAGTAGCAATCATGACACGCTGAGATTTGCATTCTCTCGCAAAATGTCCTCTTCCCTTACAACGACGACAAATAATATCACTTGTGTGCCCTGTCGATGCCATGGAAGAAGAAGAGCTCTGCACAGGCCCGGCAGGTGTGCTCTTGGCAGAGAGTGGTGGTTGTGCCTGCTTTCTTGTATCACGGCTGGAGGTGGCACCTGATGGAGGTGATGGTGAAGTGGAAGTAGAAGATGCACGCGGTGTCCATGATGAAGGTCGACCTGCAGAAAAGTTAGTTCGCGCCAATGGCTGTCGATCCTGCACTTCACGTTCAGCTTTACAAGCAAGATGGAATAAACGAGTGATATTATTATAATCCTTATACTCTAGAATGGTCTGAATCTCTTTATTTAATCCACCCATAAAACGTGCAAGCATAGCTTCATTCTCCTCAACAATACCACATCTAATCATGCCAGTTTGTAATTCCTGATAATATTCTTCTACAGAATTTTTTCCTTGTCTTAAACGCTGCAATTTTTGAAGTAATTCACGTTGATAATATGGTGGAACCCAACGAGTACGCATAGCAGTTTTCAAAGCAGCCCAAGTAGCTGGAACAGGATATAATCTACAATGTTCAGACCACCAAACACATGCAAAGCTAGTGAAAGCACAAACAGCAGCAGGAACACGTCACTCCTCAGGATATTGTAAACATGTAAATCGTTGTTCAGTTTCTAACTCCCAAGTAAGATATATATCAGGAACATATCTACCCTCAAATGGTGGAATATTCAATTTCAGTTTAGGGAGATGGTCATGATCTCGTACCTGAGGTGGTGGTGCCGGCCTACCGTTGCGAATATATACCTGAGGTCGACCTGCTGGTGGTGGTGCTGGTGGCTGCACGTAGTTCTGATTTTGATCAACCTCATCCTCATAATCGCCCGCATAATCGTCATCCTCCTCAGCCGCCGCAGGAGCAGGAGCCAAAGAAGCATCAACAATAGGGACAGCAGCACCCGAATTTTGACCAATCTCAATTGGAACGCGCTGTGCCCGTCCCACTTGATTTGGAAGGCGGCGTTGGAGATGTGGTTGTTGTTGTTGTAGAGGTGCGACATGTGCAGCCGGTGGTGGTTGGGGAAGACGCTTTAGTAATTCAGTAAACTTGTTATCCAGCTTTGTCTCAAACGACTTCTCCACGGCATCTATCTTCTCCATAGCCTCTTCAAATCTGTTTAGCACATCTCCCACCTGGCCACTCATCATTTGCTGAAATTTATCATGCAACTCCTTGTTCGTCATGTTCGCCCAATCAGTCTCATCGGCTTGTGAACCTGCCATGGTTAGCAGCAATAGAAACACAAAAGAATATGATCCTGCAGACTACTAGAAGTGGTGGGATGGTGGTGTGTCACAAAACCTTCAAGCGAATCTCAAATTCTTACCAGTTCTTACCCAGCAGCAGGTGGTGATCGGCAACCGTTGTAGTCAAAAACTCTCAAAGCTTGGATATAGCGATTACCAGGGAGAGTCAAACGCACGATGTAGACTTATGTGGAGCTGGGAAGGCTTATAATATGGTAGCAAAATGGTAAGCAATAATCAATTCAGAGATGCAAAGTTGAATAAACGCTCAACGACGGTACTGTGCTGGTCCTAGGCTAGACCGTGCTAGAGACGCGAGCCTAGAACACTAACAAAATCACGGCGCTGCACGTAAACAAGGGAAAAGCACACTCAGGAATTTTTTTTTTCGCTCTTTTTTTTTTTGCGCTCTTTTTTTTTGCGCTCCTCCTTTTTATTTTTTTATTTTTTTTTTGCGAAAAAATCACTATAATGGCGAGTGTCTCAAAACTCTTCCCAGGTCAAACTGACAGGATGGGCACAAAATTTTTTGACTATTTTTTTTTCGGAAATCAGGGCAGCGACGACGAAAAAGTGCGACAAAAAATCACTATGATGGCGAGTGTCTCAAAACACTACCCGGGGCCTAAAAATAGGATAGGGAAAAAATATTTTTGGTTGCCGAAATTTTGGCCTAAAAACTGCCCGGGGGTCTCCAGACTCGTTTTTTTTTCCGAGACCTACTCAGGCAAGGAAACACGAAACGGAAAATATATGGATCTCTAAAACAAACCGACTATGAAAAGAACTCGGATTGGTGGTGGATATATGGCGGTAGTATATGGCAGCGGTGGTGGTATATGGATACGGATTCAAAGCGGTGGCGGATAAGCAATGGTGGTAGATGGCAAGGCGATGATGATGGTGCGGCGGCGGCGTGACAACTTATGACCAGAACTCGAAACTCTAAAAGACTAGACTCTAAGACCAGCAACTTGACACGACGATGCAACCGCAAATTCAACAAAGCAAAAACCCTAAAAAGATTATGCAAAGGCTCAGATTGGTTCGGATATGATGAACTAACCCTAATTTTTTTTTGTGGCTTTTTCGTGGACTGTAGGTATGAAGAACAGACTCGATCTAAACTACGAAAAACTGTAAAATCTCACCGAGCAACCTGGAAATCTGATACCACTTGATAGAGGCAAAGGTGTCCCGTCTTTCGATGAGATGATGAATATCGCTTTGATGGAAGTCGACTTTGACGATCCGACTACGAACGTGCGAGGACGTCGCGCCTTAGCAATCGCTAAACCAACTCCGAGAGGTTATCGACCACGGCGGAGCACGATCAACCTGACCACGAGGGTCTGTTTCCTGCGAGCAAACGAAGAACAGGCAAGAAACTGAGATTGCAATCTGGATATTGCGAATATAAGATGAAAGCTTTATTGATCAAGGTGGGGTTCTGTGACGCCTTTGTCTGGTCGCTGAACACAAACGAAGTACGCGAAGTTGCAGCTATGGCGAACTTTTAATCTAAACAAAACCCAAAGTCTAAACGACGCCCTAAGGGCTGTATATATGGAGGAAGACGGGGGGAATTTCGTGGCCCTTGAGGAAGGGGTCCGAAACCAACCCTATCTCTTGTTTCCCCACACATACGGACTCTAAAAACAGCCTATACTTATGTATTTCGAAATTACATGGGCCTGGCCCAATAATAAGGTGACGCAGCACCTAGAATAGCCTCTGGACGAAAGTTATGAAGTAGCATCTTGTATATTTCGTCCAAGGCTTCATGCACGCATTATGGTGGCTTCAACGTCCTGAAATCATCACTTGTAACTCCGTTCTTGTTCCCCATGCGCATGCCATCATCTCCATGCTTGTTCTTGCTCCAATGTTCATCCTTCTCAAAGCTAGGCCCTTCATTTGTAAGCAAAACAAATGTATCCAATTTAGGCAGCATCATATTCTCATTAGCAAGAAACGAAAGTACCTGGTAATTTAATTGGCGTGCGCGAGCTCTAGTAATTGGTCCAGTATGTATAGCAGCAAGGACTGTGGGTGTAATAATTGTATTGATGTCCTCATCATCATGGTGTCATGCCGGTGACGAAGGTGATCATGCCGCGCCTCGAAGATGGAGATCAAAGGCGCAAGATGATATTGGCCATATCATGTCACTTTATGATTTGCATGTGATGTTTGTCATGTTTACATCTTATTTGCTTAGAACGACGGTAGCATAAATAAGATGACCCCTCACTAAAATTTCAAGAGATGTGTTCCCCCTAACGGTGCACTGTTGCGAAGGTTCGTTGTTTCGAAGCACCACGTGATGATCGGGTGTGATAGATTCTAACATTCGCATACAACGGGTGTAAGCCAGATTTACACATGTGAAACACTTAGGTTGACTTGACGAGCCTAGCATGTACAGACATGGCCTCGGAACACAAGAGACCGAAAGGTCGAACATGAGTCGTATAGTAGATACGATCAACATGGAGATGTTCACCGTTGATGACTAGTCCGTCTCACGTGATGATCGGACACGGTCTAGTCGATTCGGATCATGTATCACTTAGATGACTAGAGGGATGTCTATCTAAGTGGGAGTTCATTAAATAATCGGATGAACTTAATTATCATGAACATAGTCAAAAGGTCTTTGCAAATTATGTCATAGTATGCTTTGGTTCTACTGTTTAAGATATGTTCCTAGAGAAAATTTAGTTGAAAGTTGATAGTAGCAATTATGCGGACTGGGTCCGTAAACTGAGGATTGTCCTCAATGCTGCGCAGAAGGCTTATGTCCTTAATGCACCGCTCGGTGTGCTGAACCTCGAGCGTCATCTGTGGATGTTGCGAACATCTGACATACACGTTTTGATGACTACGTGATAGTTCAGTGCGTAATGCTAACGGTTTAGAATTGAGGCGCCAAAGACGTTTTTGAAACGTCGCAGAACATATGAGATGTTCCAAAGACTGAAATTGGGATTTCAGACTAGTGCCCACGTCAAGAGGTATGAGACCTCTGACAAGTTTCTTAATCCTGCAAACTAAGGGAGAAAAGCTCATTCGTTGAGCATGTCCTCAGATTGTCTGAGTACTACAAGCGCTTGAATCGAGTGGGAGTTATCTTCCAGATGAGATAGTGATGGTTCTCCAAAGTCACTGCCACCAAGCTACTAGAGCTTCGTGATGAACTATAACATATCAGGGATAGATATGATGATCCTTGAGCTATTCGCGATGTTTGACACCGCGAAAGTAGAAATCAAGTAGGAGCATCAATTGTTGATGGTTAGTAAAACCACTAGTTTCAGGAAGGGCAAGGGAAAGAAGGGATACTTCATGAAATGGCAAATCAGTTGCTGCTCTAGTGAAGAAACCCAAGGTTGAACCCAAACCCAAGACTAAGTGCTTCTGTAATGAGGGGAACAGTCATTGAAGCAGAACTACCCTAGATACTTGGTAGATGAGAAGGCAGGCAAGGTCGACAGAAGTATATTGGATATACATTATATTAATGTGTACTTTACTAGTACTCCTAGTAGCACCAGGGTATTAGATACCGGTTTGGTTGCTAAGTGTTGGTAACTCGAAATAAAAGGCTACGGAATAAACGGAGACTAGCTAAAGGTGAGATGACGATATGTGTTGGAAGTGTTTCCAAGGTTGATGTAATCAAACATCGTACGCTCCCTCTACCATCGGGATTGGTATTAAACCTAAATAATTGTTATTTGGTGTTTGCGTTGAGCATAGACATGATTGGATTATGTTTATCGCAATACGGTTATTCATTTAAGGAGAATAATGGTTACTCTGTTTATTTGAATAATACCTTCAATGGTCTTGCACCTAAAATGAATGGTTTATTGAATCTCGATCGTAGTGATACACATGTTCATGCCAAAAGATATAAAATAGTAATGATAGTACCACATACTTGTGGCACTGCCATTTGAGTCATATTGGTATAAAATGCATGAAGAAGCTCCATGTTGATGGATCTTTGGACTCACTCATTTTTGAAAAGATTGAGACATGTGAACCATGTCTATTGGTAGATATGCATGAAGAAACTCCATACAGATGGATCGTTTGGACTCACTTGATTTTGAATCACTTGGGACATGCAAATCATACCACATGGGCAAGATGACTGAAAGGCCTCGTTTTCAGTAAGATGGAACAAGAAAGCAACTTGTTGGAAGTAATACATTTTGATGTGTGCAGTCCAATGAGTGCTGAGGCACGCAGTGGATATCGTTATGTTCTTACTTCACAGATGATTTGAGTAGATGCTGAGTATATTTACTTGATGAAACACAAGTCTGAATTATTGAAAGGTTTAAGTAATTTCAAAGTGAAGTTGAAGATCATCGTGACAAGAGGATAAAATGTCTATGATATGATCATAGAGATGAATATCTGAGTTACGAGTTTGGCACACAATTAAGACATTGTGGAAATTGTTTCACAACTAATACCGCCTGGAACACCATAGTGTGATGGTGTGTCCGAACATCATAACTGCACCCTATTGGATATGGTGCATACCATGATGTGTCTTATCGAATTACCACTATCGTTTATGGGTTAGGCATTAGAGACAACCGCATTCACTTTAAATAGGGCACCACGCAATTCCGTTGAGACGACACCGTATGAACTATGGTTTAGAGAAACCTAAGCTGTCGTTTCTTAAAAGTTTGGGGCTGCGACGCTTATGTGAAAAAGTTTCAGGCTGATAAGCTCAAACCCAAAGCGGATAAATGCATCTTCATAGAATACCCAAAACAGTTGGGTATACCTCCTATTTCAGATCTGGAAGCAAAAGTGATTGTTTCTAGAAATGAGTCCTTTCTCGAGGAAAAGTTTCTCTCGAAAGAATTGAGTGGGAGGATGGTGGAGACTTGATGAGGTTATTGAACCCGTCACTTCAACTAGTGTGTATCAGGGCACAAGAAGTTGTTCCTGTGGCACCTACACCAATTGAAGTGGAAGCTTATGATAGTGATCATGAAACTCCGGATCAAGTCACTACCAAACCTCGTAGGACGACAAGGATGCGTACTACTTCAGAGTGGTACGTAATCCTGTCTTGGAAGTCATGTTGCTAGACAACAATGAACCTATGAGCTATGGAGAAGCGATGGTGGGCCCAGATTCCGACGAATGGCTCGAGGCCATAAAATCCGAGAGAGGATCCATGTGTAAAAACAAAGTATAGACTTTGGAAGAACTACTTGATGGTCGTAAGGCTGTTGGGTGCAGGTGGATTTTAAAAGGAAGACGGACAATGATGGTAAGTGTCACCATTAAGAAAGCTCGACTTGTCGTTAAGATGTTTTCCGACAAGTTCAAGGAGTTGACTACGATGAGATTTTCTCACTCGTAGCGATGCTAACAGTCTGTTGGAATTATATTAGCAGTTACTGCATTATTTATGAAATCTTGCAGATAGGATGTCAAAACATTGTTTCCTCGACGATTTTCTTGAGGAAAGGTTGTATGTGATACAACCAGAAGGTTTTGTCAATCCTGAAAGATGTTAACAAGTATGCAAAGCTCCAGCAATCCTTCTAAGGACTGGAGTAAGCATCTCGGAGTTGGAATGTATGCTTTGATGAGATGATCAAAGATTTTGGGTTTTTACAAAGTTTATGAGAAACTTGTATTTCCAAAGAAGTGAGTGCGAGCACTATAGAATTTTTGATGAGTATATGTTGTTAACATATTGTTGATCAGAAATGATGTAGAATTTCTGGAAAGCATACAGGGTTATTTGAAAAGTGTTTTTCAATGGCAACCCTGGATTAAGCTACTTGAACATTGAGCATCAAGATCTATAAGGATAGATCAAAAACGCTTAATAGTACTTTCAAATGAATACATACCGTGACAAGATTTTGAAGGAGTTCAAAATAGATCAGCAAAGAAGGAGTTCTTGGCTATGTTACAAGGTGTGAGTATTGAGTAAGACTCAAGACCTGACCACGGCAGAAGAGAGAGAAAGGACGAAGGTCGTCCCCTATGCTTTAGACGTAGGCTCTACAGTATGCTATGTTGTGTACCACACCTGAAGTGTGCCTTGCCATGAGTTAGTCAAGGGGTACAATAGTGATCCAGGAATGGATCACATGACAGCGGTCGAACTTATCCTTAGTAACTAGTGGACTAAGGAATTTTCTCGATTATGGAGGTGGTAAAAGAGTTCGTCGTAAAGGGTTACGTCGATGCAAACTTTGACACTAATCCGGATGACTCTGAGTAGTAAACCGGATTCATATAGTAGAGCAGTTATTTGGAATAGCTCCAAGTAGCGCGTGGTAGCTGCATCTACAAGATGACATAGAGATTTGTAAAGCACACACGGATCTGGAAGGTTCAGACCTGTTGACTAAAAACCTCTCTCACAAGCGAGATATGAACAAACCCCATGGGTGTTGGATTCATTACAATCACATAGTGATGTGAACTAGATTATTGACTCTAGTGCAAGTGGGAGACTGTTGGAAATATGCCCTAGAGGCAATAATAAAATGGTTATTATTGTACTTCCTTGTTCATGATAATTGTCTATTGTTCATGCTATAATTGTATTAACTGGAAACCGTAATACATGTGTGAATACATAGACCACAACATGTCCCTAGTAAGCCTCTAGTTGACTAGCTCGTTGATCAATAGATGGTTATGGATTCCTGACCATGGACATTGGATGTCATTGATAACGGGATCACATCATTAGGAGAATGATGTGATGGACAAGACCCAATCCTAAGCATAGCACAAGATCGTTTAGTTCGTTTGCTAAGAGCTTTTCTAATGTCAAGTATCATTTCCTTAGACCATGAGATTGTGCAACTCCCGGATACCGTAGGAGTGCTTTGGGTGTATCAAACATCACAACGTAACTGGGTGGCTATAAAGGTGCACTACAGGTATCTCCGAAAGTGTCTGTTGGGTTGACACGAATCGAGACTGGGATTTGTCACTCCGTATGACGGAGAGGTATCTCTGGGCCCACTCGGTAATGCATCATCATAATGAGCTCAATGTGACTAATGAGTTAGCCAAGGGATCATGCATTACGGAACGAGTAAAGAGACTTGCCGGTAACGAGATTGAACGAGGTATGGGGATACCGACGATCGAATCTCGGGCAAGTAACATACCGATGGACAA
Source organism: Triticum aestivum (assembly GCF_018294505.1). Taxonomy (NCBI): domain Eukaryota; kingdom Viridiplantae; phylum Streptophyta; class Magnoliopsida; order Poales; family Poaceae; genus Triticum; species Triticum aestivum. The sequence goes on from NC_057805.1 coordinate 207,830,173, forward strand.
AGGGAATTGTATACGGGATTGATTGAATCCCCGACATCGTGGTTCATCCGATGAGATCATCGTGGAACATGTGGGAGCCAATATGGGTATCCAGATCCCGCTATTGGTTATTGGCCGGAGAGGTGTCTCGGTCATATCTGCATGGTTCCCGAACCCGTAGGGTCTACACACTTAAGGTTCGGTGATGCTAGAGTTGTTATGGGAAATAGTATGTGGTTACCGAAGGTTGTTCGGAGTCCCGGATGAGATCCCGGACGTGACGAGGAACTCCGGAATGGTCTGGAGGTGAAGATCGGTATGTTGGACGAAGGGTATTGGAGTCCGGAATTGTTCCGGGGGTACCAGGCTATGGCCAGCATGTCCGAAAGGGGTTTCGGAGGCCTCGGCAAGCGTTGGGGGGCCTTATGCGCCAAGGGGAAGGGGCAAACCAGCCCACTAAGGGGCTGTGCGCCCCTCCCAACCCCTCTCACCTAACCAGGAGAGGTGGGTGCGCCACCCCTAGGGCAGCCGCCCCTCCCGGCTTGGGGGGCAAGTTTCCTAGGGGGTGGGGGCGCCCAAACCCATCTAGGGTTTCCCCTGGCCGCCGCCTCCTCCTCTAGATCCATCTAGAGGGGCCGGCCCCTCTCCCCTTCCCCCTATATATAGTGAGGGGGTGGGAGGTCAGCCGCACCCCTTGCCTGGCGCAGCCCTCTCCTCCTCCAACTCCTCCTCCTCCGTAGTGCTTAGCGAAGCTCTGCCGGAGAACCACGAGCTCCATCGCCACCACGCCGTCGTGCTACTGGAGTTCTCCCTCAACTCCTCCTCTCCCCTTGTTGGATCAAGAAGGAGGAGACGTCCCCGGGCTGTACGTGTGTTGAACGCAGAGGCGCCGTCCGTTCGGCGCTAGATCGGATCTTCCGCAATTTGAATCGCCGCGAGTACGACTCCATCAACCGCGTTCTTGTAACACTTCCGCTTAGCGATCTTCAAGGGTATGAAGATGCATTCCCTCTCTCGTTGCTAGCATCTCCTAGATTGGTCTTGGTGACACGTAGGAAATTTTGAATTATTGCTACGTTACCCAACAAAAATATCATTCAGTATATGAAAAGACACTCAGTACAAACCCATATGGACATAAGTTCAAGTACTCTTTTTTTGGACCATTCAAAATTACTCTAATAGATACCTCAGTAGAAACGCATACGCAGATCAGTACGAGTACTCTATTTTTCAGACGGAAAAACATCACGATGGATCTTACCATATTTAAAATTACTCTTAAATGGTTGAGAATTTAAGAAAATGTTCAACATGACTAAGTTTCGTATTTTTTAAGGCTTTCCAACGGTATATTATTTGCCCTATTTCGACAAACTTTTATAAAAGATCACGTTTGAAATCAATTTTGACCATATTCAAATTCGAATTTAAATCGTAAGGAATTAGAAAAAACTTTCTATACACAAAAGTTGCGCATTTTCCACAGCTTTCCAACGCCGAATCATTTGCGTTCATTCAAAAAACTATTTGCAAAAAATCATGAAAATACGTTTCGCCCAGAATTTCACCATTTTTCAAATTACTTTTAAATCATATATAATTTTAAAACAATATTATACACATGGGAGAAGCGGATATTCACCAGCTTTCCAACGCCATCTTATTTGCTCAATTCTGACAAACCGTTTAAAAATTAACTCCAAAATACGATTCACGTTTTTGGTTTTGAAAAAATGTTTTTTTCAAAACTGCCCTTAGACCATGATGATTTTTCAAAAAAGTTCTATATGATTGTAAAATAGATGTCAATATCTTTCCAGCAATATATTACACGCTCGGTTCCGACGAAAAAAATTCATGAATTTTTTTTGAACTAAAGCAGACGATCAGTTCAATGAGATGACAACATAAGTACAATCCTCCCACTCGATGGCTCTCCCACCCACCCTCCCACTCCCCTCTCGGCAACCATGGCTCCGGCCTTGATCCGATCGGATCCACCCAAAAAATCCCTCCTCCTCTCCAATGGATCCATTCCTAGACCCCAACTCCATAGCCCATCAACTGGATTCTCTGTTGGTCTTCATTTCAAAGGTGAGATTCGCAAGTTGTTCCAATCTACGGTGAGCCCAATATCCTTATCACATGGTTTTTCCATGGTGATCTCCTTTGCAAGATTTGCTTTCCATCTTAACAATCTCTGTCAGTCTGGTTTTATCGGCATGCACTGGTGGAGATTTCAATCTATTTGAGGTCTCCCACATCTCGGGGAACGTTTTTTGGTTCAAAGTTTCCTCTAGGGCTGTGGGTTTTTACTTGGTTCGGAAGATCTATTATTCATGTGATCAATTTAAGTGTTATTTCCACCTATGGAGTGGTGGTGGACCAAACCAGATATATGAAGAGAAGAAATGGTATTCTGAACAAGATGCGGAATGGACTATTGTCACTTCAGGACGTAAAGGTACGCCTAATCGCAATGTCCCTATTAAGCAAGCTTGTCGCAGGATTCTTCAACATTTATCACCGCATGTATCTGTGAATGTTATGTCATGATCATAGAATCCTCCATTATCTGGTGCCAATGCCATTCCCTCTAGATCTGATGTTCAAACGCTTGATCGTGATTCTCGCGCTGCCAGTACGTCCATAACTGATTCCATGCATAATTGATCGACCGATCCCAGGCCCATGCAATGTTCAAATGCATGCTCACCACCAGCTAGCTCTTGTGGACGAGCCTGCGATTGCAAATCAGCCCAATCATATGGAAGACAGAGCGTCCCGGCCCAAGACTGGATCCTCTTCGACACATTATTTTTTCTGCCTTAAATGCCTTGGATATGGACATCTGTGGTATCAATGCAACAATAAAATCAGGTGCAGATCATGTTGTGGTTATAACCACATTGTTAGAGTTTGTTTTAACAAGAAAATCCAGAGTCATGCTTATCGGGTCAAACAAACACAGCCTCCCCCACCCGATATAACCTCAACCCGCGTGGTCTCCTCGACTTCTCCCTCTCGTCTACCACCCCCTGCTCCGTCTGCTAGCTCACCACCTCCCGAGATGGCCTGCTACCCATGCAACCCCCTCCTGCACCTCCCCCTGACACCACCATCATCCCTCCTAGTCCACTTCATGCTCGTCGAGGCTAAGTTGTTCTCGGTGGTGATCTCCCTATGGTCTGGGACGAATGGGCGATCGCCACGCTCATCCCCGAGGTTTCTGCAGAGGAATTCCATGGTGCCATCGCCATCATCACCAACTTTCTTGAAGTTCGTGGATGGCGCATCAACTATACATCGCGATGTGGTATGGGCACAGCTTTGATTCAGTTTACCACTACATGCTCTAGAGATATAGAAGTTCGTAGCCGTCCTTTTCAGATCGGTGATACTGTTTTGAGGATTAGTAGGCAAGATCGAGGTCTGAACTATCGTAGTATCATGTTTACTCATGATGTTTGGAACATGCTCATGAATTATCCTCTAGAATGCTGGGATGTTGTTGTGATTGGCCGCACTGTGTCACCGTATGGTAGGTTTCTGATCGGGAATAAGGATCCTAGAGATAAAACCAGAGTTATTATCAAGCTCAGTGTCATGAATGTAGACACTGTTCCAATCAGCATAGTTGTGCTTCGTAGCTAGATGATGTTGGTTATGGTGACTCATGGACATGCCCAACTTATATTCTGTCACGTGATCTTATTGGGCAACAGGGAGGAGATGAGAATCCACTTCCATCGGATGGTGGTAACCCACATCCCCTGCCTCATGTTCATGGTGGCTTTTGGCATGATGAGGTTCTCAGCAATATCCCCATGGATCAGGTTGTCATCAACCCTCACAATGCACACCTTGGAGAGCCTTATGAAGATGTGCATGCTCCCAATAATGCCAATGATGATCTCAATGCTGAATTATCTGACAATGGAGTTGATCTGAATTTAAACAATAGCACTGCAATTCATGTTAATGCTGATGAGACTGGACAGAATGCCCTGGCACAAGACCAACCTGCAGTTACTGAAGGACAGAATATATATGATACTAGTGGATCTGACTACATTCCTCTTGAGCCTGAAGGATCATTGCACTCTCTGCCAGTTCCTACTAGTCCCAACTTCCTGCCAAACAATGCTAGTATGAACTACAATGATATCCCCACTTCTAGCACAGCACAGCATGTCCAGACCTGCAACATCTCTGTTGATGGTATTACTGAGAACATTGCTGTGCTACAAGACCTGGTGGGCAACCTGATCACAAATGCTAGTGAGATCATCCCTAAACTTGGGGGCAGCAAGATTATAAATGCCAAATGCAATGTTGTTGATGTGATTGGAGCCAATGGCACCAACAAAAGATGCTACCTGCAGATACAAACAGTTCAAGATGGACAGGTTATCCCACAGCAAGCTAGTTCAGTCAGTATTGAGGAGATCTCGAGACATGAATTTGCTAGTTCAGAAGCCTACAAACAACAAGAACAAGAGGAAACTTATCATTGATGAATCTTTCTGCAGGAGGAGTGGTAGAATTGCTCTCATTTCCAAGGGGTTTAAGGATAAATCTGCTGTTGAAGCTGCCAGTAAGAATGATGGTAGTCAGACAATTGCACAGAACACACAGCAGAGCAACAAGAAACTGAAGAAGGCAGTATCTATAAACTTGGGGCCATAGTTTGATGCAATGGTCATTGATAAAAATGCTCCTCCTCCACCTGAGCTGTCAGTGAAGACCCTTCAAGCTATTGGCACTGGACCTTGCAAGATGGCACCTCATGAAGTATCATCAAAGATGTTGAGCTATGATAGCTCTGATGATTAGGTGTTGCATCATCCCATGGGGTTTGGATGGCTCCCCTATCTACTATCTAGTTATCTTTTTTATGCTGTTAGTTTTATCTATCATGTCATTGGATGCATGCGTGCATCACAGTACTGTCTGGTTTGTAATAATTTGCACTTATGCTACCATGGTCCACCTGGATTACCAGCTCCTCTATTTTGCTGTTATATGTCAGTCAACATCTACTATGCCTGCTATTATCTTGCAAATTGCCAGTTCATATCTACTATGGGGATTTACATGAGAAATCACAGACCACTGAATTATGTTTTTTACACTGGCCTATTATGCTATGCTACTCATAGTATAATATCATGCACACAAGTTGAGTTCAAATATGAATAGGAGCTGGAGTATTTAAAATTGGAATGTTAGAGGAAATAACTCTATTGCTAGATGGAATGACATCAGACAGAAAATTGATGAAAGTGCATGTAGCATCATAACTTTCCAAGAAACCAAGAGGGACAACTTTGATAGGGCTTATATCAAGAACTTCTGCCCCAAGAGGTTCAATCAGTACTGCTTTTCACCTTCTAATGGTAACTCTGGTGGTCTCATCACCATTTGGAATGGTCAATTGTTCAAAGGAAACATAATATCTCAGAATTACTTCCACATTACTATTGAGTTCATTTCTAACTTGGACAATAGTAGCTGGTATTTGACAAATGTTTATGGACCCAACTTAGCTGAAGACAAACAAGAATTCATAACCTAGTTGCAGAACCTCAACATTACTCAGAACAAGTTATGGATGATTCTGGGTGATTTCAACTTCATTAGAGAGCCAGACAACAGGAACAAACCAGGTGGTGATCCAAATAGTATGATGATCTTTAATAATATCATTATAAATCTTGATCTAGTGGAGATCCCATTGAAAGGCGGATCATTTACATGGAGCAATAAACAAGACATGCCACTACTTGAGAAGCTAGACTGGGTATTTACTAGTTCTCATTGGACTAATACATATCCATCAACAATGGACATCCCTCTGGCAAAAATAACATCTGATCATGTGCCCATTAAAGTTCAGATGGACAGCAATATTCCCAAAAGCACCATCTTCAGGTTTGAGGAATTTTGGACTGAATTCAATGGATTTATGGAGATTGGGGAAGACCACTGGTTAAACTCAACACACTTTGCTGACTCAACAAAAAAATTGAATGCAAAGTTTAAAATCCTCAGAAGAGGACTCAAAAATGGAGCAAGCAATTTTCCCAACTAAACAAGAGCATTGAAAACTGCTATTTTTATGTTAAACTGCTTGATGGTTTGGAAGACCAGAGAGATCTAACTATTGCAGAAAACAAATTCAGGAAGATCCTCATCAATCACACCAACAAACTATTGGAAGCCAAAAGGCTATACTGGAGGATAAGAGCCAACATCAGATGGGCCAATCTGGGGGATGAAAATACTAGATTCTTTCATGCAATTGCTTCTCAGGTTTTCAGACATAACTTCATAAACTATCTTCTAGCTGCTGATGGACAACAGGTTAATGATCATGATCAAAAAGCTGCTATCCTATGGGCATCTTTCAAAGAGAGAATTGGTACCCAAGCAGAATGTAGAAAATCTTTTCACATAGCACACTTGGCAATGGAAAGTCTTCCACTTGACCTTGATAGACCTTTTTCCACAGAGGAAATTGATGAAGTTGTTAAGCATATGCCAAAGGACAAATCCCCTGGACCTGATGGATACAATGGACATTTCATGAGGAAATGCTGGCACATTATCAAACACTGCTTCTACAAGTTTATCAGGATTTTCATGAGGAAAATATATCCTTGCAGCCACTTAACACTGCATACATCACACTTATCCCTAAGATACAAAACCCTGAATCCCCCAATGACTTCAGACCTATCTCATTGGTAAGTATGCCCATTAAGATTCTCACAAAATTACTTGCTAATAGAGTTCAACCCATTATCCTTTCCGGGATCAGCAAGAACTAATATGGATTTATCAAAACCAGAAATATTTAGGACTGCTTGGCTTGGAGCTTTGAGTACATCCATATGTGCCACAAATCTAAAAAAGAGATCATTATTTTTAAAATTGATTTTGTAAAGGAATTTGATAAAGTGTACTACAATGTCATTCTCTTCATGATAAAACACCTTGGTTTCAGTGACAAGTGGATGAGGTGGGTCAATATGATTCTGACTACTGCTACCACATATGTCATCCTAAATGGAGTTCCTGGTAAAAACATCCATTGTAAATGTGGTGTAAGACAAGGGGGGCCCTTCTCACCCCTCTTATATGTCATGGTCGATGAACTACTGCAGATTATGGTCAATGAAGCTTGGAGAGAAGGCTTGCTTAAATTACCCATTGACACCAATCACACAGAGTCCCACCCTATCATCCAGTATGATGATGACACATTAACTATTCTCCCAGCAGAGGTGGAACAAATCAGAATCTTCATTGATATCCTGGATAAATTTTCAGTATTTACTGGCCTAATTGTTAACTACAGCGAATCTTCCATTGTTCCTATCAATATTTCTCATGACAGAGCTCACGAACTGGCAAACATCTTCAGTTGCAAAAGGGAAGCAATGCCCTTCACATATTTGGGACTACCTATGGGGTCTACCAGACTAAAAGTAATTGATTTAATGCCTATGGTCTCAAGACTGGACACTAGGCTATCTCGTATTGCATCCCTGATGACCTACTCTGGTAGACTCACACACTTTAAAGCTACTGTCTATGCTCTACCTATATTTGCTATCTGCTGCATTAGAGTGCCTTTCAATGTCATGGATCATTTTGAGAAATCTGGTAGAAGTTTCCTTTGGTATGGTAAAGGTATTAACAAACATGGCAATTGTTTGGTTAAATGGGATAAGGTTTGTCTTCCCAAAAAAGCGGGTGGACTAGGGGTGCTTGATCTCAGAATGCAAAATAAAGCTCTTCTCACCAAATTTATTTACAAATTCTTCAATAATCATGATATCCCCTGGGTGAGGTTGATATGGAACAATTACTATACTAATGGTGAACTACCAAGTTTCCCTACAAGAATTGGATCCTTTTGGTGGAGGGATTGTTGCTCTATCCTGGAGAAATTTAAGGAAATGACTATCTGTTCTACTGGACAAGGTAGTACCATCAAGCTTTGGTCTGACAAATGGTGCTCTCAACCATTGACTATCATGGTGGCTCAATTATTTTCATATGCTAAGAATGCTCAGATTACATTAAAAGAGGCCAGTAACCTTAACTATGATAGCTTTTATGAGATGTTTCACCTGCCAATGTCCAGTATTGTTGTTCAGCAAAGCATTCATTTAAGAGACATAATAAATGACAGAGAGAACCATGATCAACCTGACTCTTGGAAATTCTATTGGGGTGGCCCAAAATATTCTAATAAAAGAATATATCTGGAATACATTGGCAATCCTATAGATGCACCTAAGCCTTTTCAATGGATATGGAAATCATGTTCTTTACCCAAGCAAAATATTTTTTCTGGTTGCTCCTGCAGGATAGGCTTAACACAAGAGATCTCCTCACCAGGAAAAGTTTTCATATCCAATCCACCTCATGTGTTTTATGTGAAGATGAACCAAATGAGCACTTGATGCACCTCTTTTTCAGCTGTGATTTCAGTCAGAATTTCTGGATGAATATTGGTATCCAATGGAATACAGATTTTGATCTCCTTGAAATGTTGTTAGAGGCAAGAGACACAACAATATTAAGTGCTATAAGGAATGCTTGATTGCAGGTTGTTGGAGCTTATGGAAGCACAGGAACAGTATCATATTTGATCACAAGGAAAATAATATGGCATACTGTATCAGCACATTCAAAGAACATTTTGATATGGTTATCAAAAAAGCAAAACCTAGTTTGAAGGAAGGCATGCAGAGCTGGCTGGACTATTTGTAGATTTTCTTGCTTTACCAGGCTCATTGTACAGTTGATGTAACATTATATCCCTATTAATGACAACATCAGTACAACTGCTCGATTTCATCAGTTCAACAATATTCTGCTATGCGAAACAGAATAGTTCAGATGTGTGTGTGTGTGTGTGTGCGTGTGTGTGCGTGTGTGTGTGTGTAGGATAAATTTTATCTACCACCGGTGGTAGTTACCACCACTTAAGTTTTGTATGTTGTATGTAGTATCTATCAAATCGGAGAGTATGTACACGTAGTATGTAGTATATAAGTATGTTTAGATAGTATATATATACACTACATTTTAGGTAGTATGTATCGTATTTTCAGTGTGCTTCTTTATACGTACAAATACATACGTAGTTCACTAATATAATGAAAACTATGGGTCAACTTGCAATTTTTCATGTAACTCACTCTGAAGTATCTTATATATAGTATATCAATATACTTACAATAATAAAGTAGTATATATACTACCACCTGATAGTATATGAGACATGTGGGGTAACTACACTTGCGTGGTAGGATGGATTTTTCCAATATAAATAGATTCTTCCACCTAGTGGTAGTTACCACCACCCCCACTGCCATTCGATTGCATCAAGATCTGTGCCTTTCTTAACAGGTCTTGGGCACTATAAAATCAGATTTTTTATGCCCAATCTGTTTGTTAGACTGAGCTTCCTAACTTTGTGGGGCGCCCGACCATTTCTCTTGCCGTTTAATATTTCATTCATGGATACATGCTGAATCGGGATGACACGATCCGGTTAGATCTCTCTCTCTCTCTCTCTTCAAATTCAAATTTGTGTGAGAAGACTAGATCCGCAAAAAGGTAGACACATCAAATCGGTGGATCCATGCATGCGTGAATGCCCTTCACATATTTGGGACTACCTATGGAGTCTACCAGACCAAAAGTAATTGATTTAATGCCTATGGTCTCAAGACTGGACACTAGGCTATCTCGTATTGCATCCATGATGACCTACTCTGGTAGACTCACACACTTGAAAGCTACTGTCTATGCTCTGCCTATATTTGCTATCTGCTGCATTAGAGTGCCTTTCAATATCATGGATCATTTTGAGAAATCTGGTAGAAGTTTCCTTTGGTATGGTAAAGGTATTAACAAACATAGCAATTGTTTGGTTAAATGGGATAAGGTTCGTCTTCCCAAAAAAGCGGGTGGACTAGGGGTGCTTGATCTCAGAATGCAAACTAAATCTCTTCTCACCAAATTTATTTACAAATTATTCAATAATCATGATATCCCCTGGGTGAGGTTGATAGGGAACAATTACTATACTAATGGTGAACTACCAAGTTTCCCTACAAGAATTGGATCCTTTTGGTGGAGGGATTGTTGCTCTATCCTGGAGAAATTTAAGGAAATGACTATCTGTTCTGCTAGACAAGGTAGTACCATCAAGCTTTGGTATGACAAATGGTGCTCTCAACCATTGACTACCATGATGGCTCAATTATTTTCATATGCTAAGAATGCTCACATTACATTAAAAGAGGCTAGTAACCTTAACTATGATAGCTTTTATGAGATGTTTCACCTGCCAATGTCCAGTATTGTTGTTCAGCAAAGCATTCAGTTAAGAGACATAATAAATGACAGAGAGAACCATGACCAACTTGACTCTTGGCAATTCTATTGGGGTGGCCCAAAATATTCTAATAAAAGAATATATCTGGAATACATTGGCAATCCTATAGATGCACCTAATCCTTTTCAATGGATATGGAAATCATGTTCTTTACCCAAGCAAAATATTTTTTCTGGTTGCTCCTGCAAGATAGGCTTAACACAAGAGATCTCCTCACCAGGAAAAGTTTTTATATCCAATCCACCTCATGTATTTTATGTGAAGATGAACCAAATGAGCACTTGATGCACCTCTTTTTCAGCTGTGATTTCAGTCAGAATTTCTGGATGAATATTGGTATCCAATGGAATACAGATTTTGATCTCCTTGAAATGTTGTTAGAGGCAAGAGACACAACAATATTAAGTGCTATAAGGAATGCTTGATTGCAGGTTGTTGGAGCTTATGGAAGCACAGGAACAGTATCATATTTGATCACAAGGAAAAGAATATGGCATACTGTATCAGCACATTCAAAGAACATTTTGATATGGTTATCAAAAAAGCAAAACCTAGTTTGAAGGAAGGCATGCAGAGCTGGCTGGACTATTTGTAGATTTTCTTGCTTTACCAGGCTCATTGTACAGTTGATGTAACATTATATCCCTATTAATGACAACATCAGTACAACTGCTCGATTTCATCAGTTCAACAATATTCTGCTACGTGAAACAGAATAGTTCGGATGTGTGTGTGTAGGACAAATTTTATCTACCACCGGTGGTAGTTACCACCACTTAAGTTTTGTATGTTGTATGTAGTATCTATCAAATCGGGGAGTATGTACACGTAATATGTAGTATATAAGTATGTTTAGATAGTATATATATACTACATTTTAGGTAGTATGTATCGTATTTTCAGTATGCTTCTTTATACGTACAAATACATACGTAGTTCACTAATATAATGAAAACTGTGGGTCAACTTGCAATTTTTCATGTAACTCACTTTGAAGTATCTTATATATAGTATATCAATATACTTACAATAATAAAGTAGTATATATACTACCACGTGATAGTATATGAGACATGTGGGGTAACTACCCTTGCGTGGTAGGATGGATTTTTCCTATATAAATAGATTCTTCCACCTAGTGGTAGTTACCACCACCCCCACTGCCATTCGATTGCATCAAGATCTGTGCCTTTCTTAACAGGTCATGGGCACTATAAAATCAGATTTTTTATGCCCAATCTGTTTGTTAGACTGAGCTTCCTAATTTTGTGGGGCTCCCGACCATTTCTCTTGCCATTTAATATTTCATTCATGGATACATGCTGAATCGGGATGACACAATCCGGTTAGATCTCTCTGTCTCTCTCTCTCTCTCTCTCTTCAAATTCAAATCTGCGTGAGAAGACTAGATCTGCAAAAAGGTAGACACATCAAATCGGTGGATCCATGCATGCGTGAGGCTAATTGATTCTTCCTTGTTTCTTGATTTTAGTACACAACAATTGATTTTCCTGGGCTGGGTGTATCTAAACTAAGTTGAAGGCATTTATTGGAGGTAGAAGTCCCAGTTAAATGCTAATTGGTGTTACTTCGTCTGATCTCTTTAGTATCACAGATGGGTGAAGAGGATTATCAGTGGAGAGGGGACCAATATGATGATCCCGTGTGCAAAGACTGGCCCAGCATGGCCTTGATGCGCGACTACGGCTAGCGGCTGCGGCGACAGCGGTAACCGAGCAACGTTTCGGTACGGCGTCGACGAATAATACATGTGGCTGCGCGCAGACGAATGATGTCGTCGGCGGCGACGATGTACGTGTGAGGACATGGTCACATCATGGTTGGAAAGAAGTTTTGTATGATCGTTCAAATCTCAGCTTCAGGAGTGAAACGATAGACAAACTACTTGTATTGTTGTACACTATAAATGTGATACATACTCCATTCTTGTACGCTGAATACTTTCTCCTTTTTTTGCGGGGTTCGTATGTTCTCCTTCATTATACCAAATACTACTTTTTCTATATACTCATTCTTGGATGAATATACTCTCTATAGTGTAGATGAATATAATCCTCTCTTATACAATCTTTAATAAGGCCGTTGAAGACGGCCATATGGAGTATGTTAGAGGATGGAGTATGCAGTATACACTAAGCCTTTTTTGGTAAATTTCGGTGATCACAGAAGCCATTTAGAATCTGATTTTTGTTTGAGCATCTACTTGATAACTTTATTATACTCAAAAGTAAGAATGATCTACTCTAGCACTTGTCTACTAAACTGGATTTCATATTACCAGATAAGCATATACTCCATACTCCAGTCTCTAGTTAAACGTGCATACTCCATACTATGTGTATACCACTTAAATGGAAAAGAAGAATGTGTATACAACTTGTGTTCACGTGATACTCCATACTACAGTAAGCAACAGTGCAAACTCTATACTATAAAAATGGAGTATCTATGTCACTGGAAGTATATATTAAATGAACATACGCCACTAGAAGTATACATATACCCAAAAATATACTTTCTCCAAACTACATATACTCCTCAGCACATACCATATACTCCTTTCAATTCCACACTATGTACTCCATACTAGATACTACATACTATGTACTCCTTTCAACTACATGCTACATACTATATACTCATGGCTCCAAAATATACTATTTTCCAAACAATATACTATGTACTGTTTTCCAAACTAGTATGTAGTTCTACATACTCGAGTCGGAAGCATACAACAGATTCCTCAAAAGTAAAATAAGAGATGTTTGGTCCAGCACGTTCAGCTTAGAAATACCTTATTCATTCGTGGTGATGCATTCGGCTGGCCGGGGAAATAGCAGGTTGTTGAACTAACTCACACCATTTATTTAATTATTTAATTAGACGTTTGTTACCTGGAGGATATTGGATTCTTTCACATCCACCAACCCATTTGGTTTAGAGATAAGAAGAGACACCTGGAGAGCAAACAACTAGGGGGTAACTACCACTAATTTGTCCTATATATATATATATATAAACACTACTGATCACGGGATGAGAATAATATTCTGATAACTACCTGACCTATCCCAGCAGTAGTAGTTGAACTTCCCGGAGTGCTAGGTTGAACTTACACAAACATTGCCCAAATGGGGCTTGCAATATACCGTTGGAAAGCTATGGTCACGAGTATCATGACCCAAGTTACATTTTTGGCAAAATGTAAGCGGTTTGAGAGCAGTTTTGAAAACTGTATTTCTTCATACAAAAAATGTGAATCATATTTTCGATCCCATTTCTAAACAGTTTATCCGATTGAGGCAAATAATATGGCGTTTGAAAGCCGCTGCAAATCCGCTCCTTCCACATCTACAAAGTTTTCTCCAATTCCCTATGGTTAAAGAGTAATTTGGAAAATCATAGAATTTCGCAAACCAAACAGCCGAGTTTGTATTCTTGATGTCATTTCTGAAAGGCTAATCCAATTGAGGCAAATGATATGGCATTTGAAAGCTTATACAAATGCTCGTCTTTTTCATGTACAAAGTTTTTTCTAATTTTGAACGGTTTAAGAGTAATTTAGAAAACGGTCGAAGTTCCAGGGAGTTTGTATTTTTGAATTAATTTTTTAACTGTCCGTCAGAATGTAGCAAATGATACGGCTTTGGAAAGCATGAAGAAATGCAAAACTTTTTGGTATATAATGTTTCTCTCAATTCCTTACGGTTTTAAGTCAATTTTGAAAAAAGGTTTAAAATGTTTTTTGGCTGTAATTTTTGCAAACTTTGTCGGAATGGGGCAAATAATATACCGTTGGATAGCTATCAAAAATGTGAAACTTTTTTGTATCTAAAGTTTTCTCTATTTCCCAGCTATTTTCAAGTAATTTAGAAAATGGCGAGATCATGATTTCTGCCTTCATCGCGAAAGGAAATGCACTACTTGAAGTAGTTGAACTTCCGAGGCATGTCTGTTTGAACTTCACTCTGTTGTTACGTGCTATTTTTTGCCCATAACTCCCCAAACCACTTACCAGAATTGAGCAAATGTTATACCCATGGAAAGCTATTGAAAACACGCAACTTTCCCATGTTGATCAGTTTTTCATACTCGTGATGGTTCAAACGAATTTTTTGAATAAATAAAAATGTGTTTTAAATGGTATACATGAAAATTTTAAACCGTTCATCAAAATGTAGCACATACTATACCGTTGGAAAGCCTATGAATAGCAGCAAGTTTTTCATGTAGACAGGTGTTACAAATTCATTATCGTTTGAGAACAATTTTAAAATGGCAAAACAACATTGTTTTTTGCCTTTTTTTAACATGTAAATGAACGACGGACGTCTCACACATGAATTTTGAACTATGCTAGGAGGAGCACGTGAAATTGTTGCAACAAACCTTTTAAGCTTTTTGTTTTCTATTCTTATATTCTTATCTGAAACGCATTCCGTGTAGTATTTGAACTCCGTTGTTTTTACCTTGAACTTCTGTCACGTATTTTTGTTCAACCTCTCTCACAAGAATTTTTGAACTTTCTCGGGCCGAGCACTTGAACTTCTAGCAACAAAACTTTTAGCCTTTGCTTTTTCATTCTTTTTTTTAATAAAAATGCACACCATGTAGTACGTGAACTTCTAGCAGTTATCAATCTAAACTTTTACATCATGCGTTCTGCCTTCATCGCAAAAACAGAGTCTCCGAAAATGCAGTGCGTGAAAGGTTGAACTTTCGGAGCAGTTCTGTTTGAACTTCACTCTATTTTTCATGTGCTGTTTTTTGCTCGTAACTCCCCAACCACTTACCGGAATTGAGCAAATAATATATTGATGGAAAGCTGTTGAAAACACACAACTTTCCCGTGTTGATCATTTTGTCATACTCGTGACGGTTCAAAAGAATATTTTCAATACATAAAAACGTGTTTTAATTGGTATACATGAAACTTTTAAACCATACATCGGAATGTAGCATATAATATACCGTTGGAAAGCTTAGCAACTTTTTCACGTAGGGAGGTGTTACAAATTCGTTGTCGTTTGAGAGCAGTTTTAAAATTGGCAAAAATGTTGTTGTTTTTTCCTCTCTTGTTTAACATGTAATTGAAGGTCAAAGTCTCGTGATATAATTTGTGAACCGTGCAGGATGAAGCATGTGAACTTATTGCAACAAACCTTTTAGGCTTTTAAATTTATATTCATTTATTCTTATCTGAAACGCATTCCGTGTAGTAGTTGAACTGCTCGTTGTTTTCATATTGAACTTCGGCCACGTATTTTTTGTTTGTAATTCCTCACTCGTTCCTCGGAGTTCCACAAATGATAAATCATTAGAAACTTGTTGAAAACCCCCAACTTTTTTAATACGGTTAAGCTTTTCTTTTTGAACAATATATAACAATTTATTTTAACCATTTTTTCAAATAGAGCATACAATATACCCCCTTGGAAAGTTGTTGAATATTAAATAATTTTTTTCATGTAGAGTATTTTTTTCCAAATTTGTAATGGATTGAGAGAATTATTTTAAAACATGAGACATAACATATTTTTTGTTTTTATTTTTTTGAACATGTAAACACATGCTGAACCACTCTAACAAGAATTTTTGAACTTCCGAGGGAAGAGCACTTGAACTTCTAGCAACAAAAAATTAGACTTCGTCTTTTTACTCTTTTTTCTCATATGAAACACACACCATGTAGTACGTGAACTTTTGGTTGTTATCACTTTGAACTTCTCTCTGTTCCACTTTAGTAACGAAAAAAATCTGAGTTTTTATAGACATCGAATCGCTCTAACTTTTTTTATTTTGAACTTCTTTATGTTTTTATAGAAATATGAAAATTGGAGATTTGCTAGAAACATCAAACTACTTCGTTATTTCGAATAGAACTTATTGGTCTTAGGGCCAGTTCTTTTAGGCGGCTTAAAAAATAAGCTGCCTCTTCCCAGCTTAAAAAATAAGCCGCTCCCAAAATTTGTTGAGGCTTCTAGATTAGTAATCCCATAATTAGTTCAGAAGTCCCAATGAATGAGGGAGGGAGACGGCTTATGGGAAAAGTTGGGGAGGAGGCGGCTTGTTTTCTAAGCCGCCAAAAGAACTGGCCCTTATTCTTTAGTAACTGAAAAAAACTGAGTTTTCAAATAAATATCAAACTGCTCTACTTTTTAAAATTGAACTTATAGGTTTTATTCTTCAGCAACTTTTTCATGTAGACACTTATTACAAATTTATTGCCGGTTGAGAGCAGTTTTAAAAATGTTTGGCATGATCAACCATTCATACAAACCAAACTTGGTTTTGAAAGCGGTTTTCCATTCATCACCTTATTGGATGCGTATATGATAGTAGCCACTTTTAAGATCAATTTTAGAGAAAACTGTGACTCCGCTAAGTTCGTCTAGCATGTCATCAAGGTGGGGAATAGGATATCTAAAATGGACGGCAATAGCATTTATAGGTCTACAATCGGAACACATGCGAAACTACCATCTTTCTTCGGGACTAGTATGACCGGTACGGCACAAGGACTTAAACTTTCACGCACATGCCCATTTCCAATGAGTTGTTGTACTTGCCTTTGTATTTTCTTAGGTTCTTCGGGGTGACGCGTTAAGGTGCTTTGCTAGGAAGAGGGGCTCCGGGTATGAGGTAGATGCAGTGTTCGATGCCTCGTAGTGGAGGTAGTCCCAGAGGTAGCTCATCGGGGGAAACGTCCTTGAATTCCTGCAAGATATTAGGCAACACTAAAGGTAGAGAGTGAGAGGTGTTAGTTGGTGTTGCATTGTCCTTGCATAATAGGACATAGTGCATGACACTTGATGGGTTCTCCACTTGAATGGCAAACGGACATAGGAACCACATCACACTCCAAAGTGTCTTCATATACTCCAATCTTGAACGAGACTTGAACGGTGTGCTCCACTTGAATGGTGCCGGAGTCGATAAGCCATTGGACCTTGTAGGGATGAGGGTGCTTCATCTTGACCAATTGTAGCTTGGAGGATAGTTCTTCACTTGCCAAGTTGTGGCAACTTCCTTTGTCAATGATTACCTTCACGGACTTTCCAATGATGCTCGCCTTGGTGTGGAAGATATGGCATATTTGGTCTTCGTCTTGTTGATGTTGGAGGGTAAAGACCTTGGAGACAACGAGAGCGGGGCTCGAATCATTGTCACAAAAGACTTGGTCATCTTCATCTTCATTCACTTGCCAGTGCATGGCCACATGCTCAATGGATTCCATTTCCTCTTCACTCATTGAGTCGTATGTGCCATCGTCGTTGAGGATCATGGTGCGCTTATTGGTACACTCGAAGGACTTGTGGCCTCGGCCGCCGCATGTGAAGCACTTGATGGAACTTGTCTTGATGGTCTCATCTGGTGGAGTTGTAGATGATGAAGCTCTCGGCTTGAAGTTGCTTGTAGTAGGAGGACGACTTGAGGTTGTCAAAGTTTTCTTGTAACTTGACTTGTCGCCGTTACTTGGTGAAGCTTTTGTCGAAGGAGAAGGTGGCATAGTTGTTGAAGCTTGGTTGTAGGAGGAGTTGTAGGACTTGGAAGAAACTTGGCATACTTGAAGTAATCTTGCACTTGTCGCTCCACCTTGGTGGCTTGATGCACTAGTTCAATGAGGTTCAAGTAAGGTTGGAAATCAGCAATCTTCTTGATAGGATGATTGAGTCCATTCAAGAAACGTGCCATAGTTTGCTCATCATCTTCCGTGACATTAGCTTGTATCATGGCGATCTCCATTTCCTTGTAGTATCCTTCAACGCTCTTTGTTCCTTGCTTGAGGAGTTGTAGTCGCTTGAAGAGGTCGCGGTTATAGTATGTTGGCACAAAACGCACTCTCATGACATCCTTCATTTGATACCAGGTTGTGATTGGTGGTTCACCTCTTGCTTCTCGGCACTCAGTGACTTGCTCCCACCAAATGAGGACATAGTCTTGGAACTCAAGGGATGCCATGGCGATCTTCTTCTCTTCCTCATAGTTGTGCAAATGAAATATCATGTCAACCTTCAATGCCCATGAAAGATACCCTTCGGGGTCATTGCTTCCGGAAAACTTGGGCATGGTGAACTTGAGTTTGCCATAGCGTTGCTCTTCATTGTGTTGGGGTCGAGATGATGACGCCCTTAACATGGAGGATTGTCACCCTAAAGTTGCTCTTGGCGTGGAGGATTCCCATTGTCTTGTTGCTCTTGGTGAACTTGTGGTTCTTGTCGATCTTGTGAAGGAGCTTGAGGAACTTGTCGGTGCAATCATGCTTGATAGTTCCTCTCTTGCACTTCGTCGCGAAGGGCTTCTTCTTGCTCATGAGTATGTCGGTTGCATGCGGCGACGGCGCGACTTGTGTCTCAGCGGGCACGTTGCACCTCAAGTGCTTGAGCTTCACGCCATTCTTGTTCTTGATGTTGTGCCTCGGCATCTTGTGTGTCTTGGTGTTGGCGCATGCGCTCTTCCTCTTGGTGGCGTAAGCGTTGCCTTTCTTGTGCTTGCTCGAGGGTAGCTTGATTTTGACGACGCTGATGTTCTTGCTCTACAAGTTGCTCCTCACTACAAGTTGCTCTTGAGGATCGGTGTCGTGTAGACGATTGCGGTTTGCTTGATGGTCTTGGCCCGCGGCTCGACGAAGAGTGTTCGATGTCGGTGTACTTGAACCGGAGATGGTGTCGGAGGAATGTCGACTCGAGTGACTCTATCTTGAATATGACGAAGAGGTATAAGAGCGGTTGACCAACAAGGCACGAACCTCGTCCATTCTTGCATTGCTCCCTTGTTTTTGTTCGTCGAGCTCGTTGTGGAAGTAGTCCCTTGTACGTTGCTCGGAGTGGCGCAAATCGGTTGCGAGATTGTCGATGCGGTCGCTCAATGCTTGTTGTTCTTGATGCAATGCTCTTTGTGCGCCGAAGAGGTGGTTCTTGGTGACGTAGGTGTTCAGGTCCTCGTCTTGCTCGATGAAGAGTGGGTTGGTAGAAGTAGTTGGCCTATCCATCATTCCAAGTAAATGTGTGAGTGGGAGAAAGAGAAGAACTATACCAAATGTACCTTGACCGATGTTGAAAATGGATCAAAGATCACTCAATGATGTAACAAGGAAATAGCACAATTGGTACCGTATCTCGTCAATTTCTCACACCTACACTAATAAAGCCTTTAGTGGAGCTTGGTGAGGATGGTGGACAAAATTTATGCAATTTTTTAGTAAGACTCAATAATGTTGAAAAATATTTGCTAATTTGCAAATGTAACAAGTAGACCAATAGCAAGATAAGGCACACGGAAACACACACACACACACACGGATAGATAAACGGGGTCGCACAACCAAGGAATCAGCCAAAATGTGGAATCCACAAAAATGCTCTTGTTGCACAACGCTAGAGAGACGCTAGCTCGATTGCACAATAGGTGGATATAAGACTTGTGCACAACCTACTAAGCACAATGCAACGACTTCTATCCCAAGTATGCTATATGTATGGTGTTACGATGATATGATCCAAGATGATCGAGTATGACAATCTTAATGTAGTATGATGTTATGGTGCTTGCTTAAAAGCTCTTTGCTTATCTTTTCCTTTACTTAAAAGCTCGTTTTGTTCTTTCTCTTTTGAGCTCTTTCTCTGGCCTCTTATGCAAAACTTCACGAACCAAGATAGCAATTGTGTATATGCGATGACAACCTTTGTGACACAAGAGATGATACCAAGATATTTATACCAATATGAAGTGATATATGCAATGACCACTAATGTGCACAAGTAACGTTGCCGGCAATACTCAATGGCTGGTCTCGATAGGAAGGTGACGCAAACATGGGTTATGGTGGTTATCAATGCAATGGCAAGGTAATACACGAATGTGTTGTCAAAGTTACCGTCCTTGCTTACGGTTGAGGGTGTCAAAATGGTGGAGTGGTCGTTGTTGATGACAAGTCCGTGTCGAAGATGAGCGGCGGTGATGTCATTGTCGAACCGTCCCTAAGTAGCCGAAACACGTTAGGAAACGGAAACCGCAACTCAAATTCTCAAAGAACAAAACGTGTCAAAATTGTCAGAGTTGGAAATGGGCAAGCTATGGTGGATGCGGAAAGCGGTAGTGGTATGCGGAAGTGTAAGTGGAAACCCGGGCAAGATTTGTTGGAAGTTAGGCGGAAGGGAAGTGGTGGCGGAAGTGGGGCAGCGGGAGGCCGGATATACAGGCTGTCGGGCCGGATGTCCGGGGGCACAGGCCAGATGTCCAGGCCTCCAAATCTGAGATGAACTCGTGGGGAAAAGGTATAATGATGGGGGGAAATTCGAGAGATTTCATGGATGGAAATTGGGGAAATGATGGAGGAAAGCTAGATCTACCTGCTGCACACAAAATGCACGGATCAAATCCAACAAAACTGCATCACACCAACAAATCACGAAAAAAAATGGGGCTATTTTGGTGGGAAATTTTCGAAATTGGGACAACATCAACAAAACTAGGCTAGAAAACACAGGGTAGGGCTCCAAATTCGTGATCAACCAAGGCTCATGATACCAACATGATCACGAGCAAGCTCGCTCTGATCCAAGATGATGTAGGGTGGAAACCCTAGGGCCGATCTTTCATGAAATGGAGAGGACCCTACGAAGAACACGAGGAACACATGAGTAGAAACATGAGGGGAAACACTCAAATCAACGAGAACAAACACACGTGTGCTAGATCCATGAACATAAAGAGTGATACAAGATCCAAACGCAACAAAGAACGACACAAGAGGCGCTAGTTCTTCTCCGTGAGGAGGTCTTGAGGGTTCTTCCTGTGAGGGGTCTTGAGTCCACTTGGGGGATCTTCTCCGTAGAGGCCGCGGTCTCCAAAGGAGAAAGTATCAAGTGGATGAGCAAAGCTCTATCTCCAAAATGAGCTATCACATTGCTGACCCTAGAAAGAGGGAGGAGACGGAGTATAAATAGTCTAGGGGGAGAAGGGGTACATGGGCCTCGGCCCTTTCACTCTGCGCAGATAGGAGAAGCCGGACGTCCGAGAGTTGGGCCAGATATCCGAGCCTTCACGAGGAGTCGGATATCCGGGCAGGGGGCGGATGTCCGGGCTGGCGGGGCCATTTTGGTGCGGTTCGGTGAAGGAGGACCAGATTTTCAGGCTAGGCACCAGATGTCCGGGGTCGTCGGGCCGGATGTCCAGGGCCAGGCCAGATGTCCGGGCCTTGTAGCATTGTGGTTGTAGGGTTGTTGCTGTGTGGGCACCTTCAGGGGTCGGATGTCCGGGGCCATGGTCGGATGTCCGGGCCCTGGGACCTGCTCCCGGTTCTTTCCGCCGTTCCTCTTCATCCTTGCGCTTGGGGACTTGTCCATCTTCACGAGCATTTCCAGGAGGGTCCCCTTGATACCTGATCATGCATAACATACCGGACTGAAGTAGAAGCCATGTCTCTAGGCGGTCATATGGAATATCACTAAGGAGAGATGTCACCTCGGTCTCAAGAGCTCTAGCTCGTGCTCGTGTCATCGGCCCTTTTGGCACTTGGTGAGACGATGGTAGGTCCATGGGGATGACCATAGGATGCTCCGCATCATCTGGTCGCCGCCTCCAAGGGCACCACTAGTGGAATCACGGCATCTCGCTTTGTGTGAGGGCGTGAGGAGAATACGTTGGCCCTAGTGATTTCTTGGGGAGCATTGTTCCTGCACGCCGCTCCAACAGAGGTGCTTCCTATCAAAGGGAAGGAACTTCGGTAACACATCCTCGTCTCCCCCGACTCCACTTGTGGTTAACTCTTACCTTTACTTTGTGCAAGCTTTACTTGTGCTATTTATCTTGCTTGCGTGTGGTGTTGTTATTGCTAGCATCATATTGGTTGTTCACCTAGTTGCACATCTAGACAACCTATTTGTTGTTAACCCTAATTTGTTAAGAAAAGCTAAAAATTGGTAGTTGCCTATTCACCCCCCCCCCCTCCTAGTCAACCATATCGACCCTTTAAATTGGTATCAGAGCCTCGTCTCTTTATTAAGGGTTTCACTACCCAAAGAGTATGGTTGACAGAGAGGAGGAAGTGCCCGAGGCCATGGAGTTGGAGTTGGAGTTGATCACCCGAGACGACTTAAAAGAAGCAATGGCTTCACTTAAGACGTCTATGACGGTTGAGGTCAAGTACATGCTAAAAGAGTTACTCCCGGTCCGTTTCTTGTGGTTCATCCCACCTCATCGGAGTCGGAGGCCAATTTCGGCAAGGAAGCGAGTAAAGGTACTCAAACCTCCTCCCCTCAAAACAAGAATGGGACGGGAATCTTTGCCTCGGTTCCCCCTCCCCTAGTCTATGGAGGATCGGTCCCTACACCGCATATTAACAACCTTGGCCCTCCACCTAAACTTGTGAAGGGTGATTTCACTAATTGGGTTTTTCATATCAAGTCTCATTTGAATCACAACTCAACACATCTTTGGAGAATCATTGAGCAAGGCTTATACCCACACGATCCAAACAACCTCATTCCAAGAGAAGAGGCAGACAATCAGTACAATCACTCCGCATTGTTCATTCTCCAATCCGCGGTGCCTCCCGAAGATCTATCTCACTCGCGTCCCTTCTCTTGTGCAAAGGATTGGTGGGAACATATCATATCTTTGTACAAGGGGAGCTCAAGCATTCAACGGTCCAACTTTGAGGTGGTTCTTGATGAGGCCGATGAGTTTATGATGAATGAAGATGAGGATCCTCGTGACCTCTACTGGAGATTGACAACTCTTGCGGTCCCTCTTCAAGATCATGGGAGAAAGGATGCGGATCATAATTGGATCAGGCGCAAGTTTCTCAAGGCCATCATGCCATTCAACAAGGCCATGTCCTCCGTGATTCGTCAAAGGCCGGATTTCCACACCTTGTCTTCGAGTGAAGCGTTGGATGAGTTTATTGCCATGAACATCATGAACAAGATCGTGCCGACAATGTGCTAGTTCGTGTTCGGTCAAAGAAAGACTCTCCCAACCTTGCCTTGAAGGCCAAGGCCATTCCGGAAGAAGATGAAGAAGAAGAAGAAGAAGAAGAAGAAGAGAAGGAAGAAGAAGAGATTTGTCCCGAAGACACCAAATATGCTTACCATGAGCACATGGCTCTAGCGTCAAGGCAATTTTGGGGCAACAAGAGAAGCTCAAGGCCCAACTTCTCCAAGGACAACTCAAGTGGTTCAACGAGTGAGGACTTGCTACAATTGCGGTCGTGTGAGTCACTTTGTGGTGGATTGTCCCTATGAGAAAAGGGAGGACAATGGTGGCAAGCTCATTCGCAAAGACAAAGCCAAATCCTTCCCGAACAAGAACAACTTCACCAACAAGATACCTCAAAAGGTCTTGGTGGCACATGAAGAGTACACCTCTGATAGAGGCAAAGGTGTCCCGTCTTTCGATGAGATGATGAATATCGCTTTGATGGAAGTCGACTTTGACGATCCGACTACGAACGTGCGAGGACGTCGCGCCTTAGCAATCGCTAAACCAACTCCGAGAGGTTATCGACCACGCCGGAGCACGATCAACCTGACCACGAGGGTCTGTTTCCTGCGAGCAAACGAAGAACAGGCAAGAAACTGAGATTGCAATCTGGATATTGCGAATATAAGATGAAAGCTTTATTGATCAAGGTGGGGTTCTGTGACGCCTTTGTCTGGTCGCTGAACACAAACGAAGTACGCGAAGTTGCAGCTATGGCGAACTTTTAATCTAAACAAAACCCAAAGTCTAAACGACGCCCTAAGGGCTGTATATATGGAGGAAGAGGGGGGGAATTTCGTGGCCCTTGAGGAAGGGGTCCGAAACCAACCCTATCTCTTGTTTCCCCACACATACGGACTCTAAAAACAGCCTATACTTATGTATTTAGAAATTACATGGGCCTGGCCCAATAATAAGGTGACCCAGCACCTAGAATAGCCTCTGGACGAAAGTTATGAAGTAGCATCTTGTATATTTCGTCCAAGGCTTCATGCACGCATTATGGTGGCTTCAACGTCCTGAAATCATCACTTGTAACTCCGTTCTTGTTCCCCATGCGCATGCCATCATCTCCATGCTTGTTCTTGCTCCAATGTTCATCCTTCTCAAAGCTAGGCCCTTCATTTGTAAGCAAAACAAATGTATCCAATTTAGGCAGCATCATATTCTCATGAACATTAGAATCATTAGCAAGAAACGAAAGTACCTGGTAATTTAATTGGCGTGCGCGAGCTCTAGTAATTGGTCCAGTATGTATAGCAGCAGGGCCTGTGGGTGTAATAATTGTATTGATGTCCTCATCATCCTCCCCTTCTTGAAATGAAGTCGTCCTCGACGGAAGCTCATCTTCCTCACCCAAATAAGGCTTCAAATCTGCAATATTAAAAGTGGGACTAACCCCAAAATCTGCAGGCAGCTCAAGTTTATATGCATTATCATTATTTTCTCTAACACCTTAAAAGGACCATCAGCACGTGGCATTAGCTTTGATTTGCGCAAATCAGGAAATCTATCCTTACGCAAATGTAACCAAACAAGATCTCCAGGTGCAAACACAACATGTTTTCTACCCTTATCTCCAGCAAGTTTATATTTAGCATTCATACGCTCAATGTTTTCCTTAGTTAACTCATGCATTTTTAAGATCAATTCAGCACGTTGTTTAGCATCAAAATTAACCTTCTCCGAAGATGGAAGAGGCAACAAATCAATAGGTGCACGAGGTAGGAAACCATACACAATTTCAAAAGGGCACATCTTAGTAGTAGAATGCAATGAACGATTATAAGCAAACTCAATATGAGGCAAGCATTCTTCCCACATTTTCTTATTATTCTTCAAAACAGCCCTAAGCATAGTAGACAATGTTCTATTGACTACTTCAGTTTGTCCATCAGTTTGGGGGTGACAAGTAGTACTAAAAAGCAGTTTAGTCCCCAACTTAGCCCATAAACATCTCCAAAAGTGGCTAAGAAATTTAGTATCACGATCTGAAACAATAGTATTTGGCACACCATGCAAGCGAATAATTTCACGAAAGAACAAATCAGCAACATTAACAGCATCATCGCTTTTATGACATGGTATAAAGTGCGCCATTTTCGAGAATCTATCCACGACAACAAATATGCTATCCCTCCCCTTCTTTGTTCGAGGTAAACCTAAAACAAAGTCCATAGATATATCCTCCCAAGGAACACTAGGTACAGGCAAAGGCATATATAAACCATGAGGATTGAGTCGTGACTTAGCTTTTTGACATGTAGTGCAGCGAGCAACAAAACGCTCAACATCCCGTCTCATCTTTGGCCAAAAGAAATGTGTAGCAAGTACGTCCTCCGTCTTCTTCACGCCAAAGTGTCCCATTAATCCTCCTCCATGCGCCTCCTGCAACAACAAAAGACGAAGAGAGCTAGCTGGAATGCATAGCTTGTTAGCACGGAACACAAATCCATCATTAACGACAAACTTGTTCCAGGTTCTTCCTTCTTTACAATTCTGCAATACATCTTTAAAATCAGCATCATGCACATATTGATCTTTGATGGTCTCCAAACCAAATATTTTGAAGTCAAGTTGTGAAAGCATAGTATAGCGACGAGACAATGCATCAGCAATAACATTTTCTTTACCCTTCTTGTGTTTAATGACATAAGGGAAAGTTTCAATGAATTCAACCCATTTAGCATGTCTACGATTCAGTTTAGCTTGACTTTTAATATGTTTCAAAGATTCATGATCAGAATGTATAACAAATTCTTTGGGCCATAAATAATGTTGCCATGTTTCTAAAGTCCGAACAAGAGCATATAGTTCTTTATCATAAGTAGAATAATTCAGACTAGGCCCACTCAATTTTTCAGAAAAGTATGCAACAGGTTTGCCATCTTGTAATAACACACCTCCTAATCCAATGCCACTAGCATCACATTCAAGCTCAAAAGTCTTATTAAAATCAGGAAGTTGGAGTAAAGGAGCATGTGTCAACTTATCTTTCAATACCGTGAAGGCTTCTTCCTGTGCGGTACCCCAAACAAAAGGCACATCCTTCTTTGTAAGCTCGTTGAGAGGTGCAGCAATGGTGCTAAAATCTCTCACAAAACGCCTATAGAAACCAGCGAGTCCAAGAAAACTCCGCACTTGTGTGACCGTTTTGGGCTGCGGCCAACTCTCAATAGCTTCAATCTTGGCTTTATCAACTTCAATTCCCTGTGGAGTAACAACATAGCCAAGAAAAGATACTCGGTCGGTGCAAAAGGTGCACTTCCCAAGGTTACCAAACAAACGTGCATCACGTAGAGCAATAAAAACAGCACGTAAATGTTCCAAATGTTCTTCCAAAGATTTGCTATAAATCAGTATATCATCAAAATAGACCACCACAAATCGTCCAATGAAAGCACGTAAAACTTCGTTCATTAGTCTCATGAAAGTACTAGGTGCATTAGTTAACCCAAAAGGCATGACTAACCACTCATATAAACCAAACTTAGTTTTAAATGCAGTTTTCCATTCATCTCCCAATTTCATACGAATTTGATGGTATCCACTACGCAAATCAACTTTGGAGAATATTGTAGAGCCACTCAATTCATCAAGCATATCATCGAGCCTAGGAATAGGATGACGATAACGAATAGTAATATTATTAATGCCTCTACAATCAACACACATACGCGACGTACCATCCTTTTTAGGCACGAGTATAATAGGAACAGCACAAGGACTAAGAGATTCGCGTATATAACCTTTGTCGAGCAGCTCCTGTACTTGACGCATAATCTCCTTCGTCTCCTCTGGATTGGTACGGTATGGTGCACGGTTGGGTAGCGATGCACCGGGAATTAAGTCAATTTGATGCTCAATCCCTCGAATAGGTGGTAATCCCGGTGGCACGTCTTGTGGGAAGACGTCAGCGAACTCCTGCAAAATGTGAGTGACAGCAGGGGGCAAAGAGGAAGGCACGTCCTCGAATGAAAATAATGCCTCTTTGCACACAAAAGCATAGCAAACAGATTGGCTGAAATCTAGTTCATCAATATCAGATTTTGTGGCAAGTAAACATGCACTTTTCAATTTAATTTCAGAAACAACACTAGATGGTTTATTATTAGGTTTCATTTGTTGCTCAAATTCCTTTGCCACAATCTGATTTTCACTCTTATTTTTCTCCTGTTTTGCTTTATTAGCTCTATTAATGTCATCTTTCAAAATGGAATCAGGAGTCATAGGAAGCAAAGTAATATTTTTATCCTTATGAACAAGAGTATACTGATTGTTTCTACCATGGTGTACAGAATTTTTATCAAATTGCCATGGTCTACCTAGTAATAAGGAACATGCTTGCATGGGTACCACATCACAATCAACATAATCAGCATATGTAGAGATACTAAAATGCACACGAACAGTACGTGTTACCTTAACCTTGCCGCTGTTGTTGAACCATTGGATGTAGTAAGGATGTGGATGTGGTCTTGTGGTGAGAGATAGCTTCTCCACCATCTCCATGCTAGCCAAGTTGTTACAGCTCCCTCCATCTATGATGACGCGAACAGAACGTTCCTTCACAACTCCCTTTGTATGGAACAAATTATGCCTCTGATTTTGCTCTGCTTGTGTGACCTGCACACTCAAAACACGTTGAGCAACTAAACATTCATACCTGTCAGCGTCTTCAGGAGCCATGTATTGCGTCTCATTTTCAGAATCATCTCCACCATGTTCTTCACGTGTAATAAGAGCCAAAGTCTCCTCATCATAGTCACTAGCGGACTCATACCCACCATCCTCAGTAGCAATCATGACACGCTGAGATTTGCATTCTCTCGCAAAATGTCCTCTTCCCTTACAACGACGACAAATAATATCACTTGTGTGCCCTGTCGATGCCATGGAAGAAGAAGAGCTCTGCACAGGCCCGGCAGGTGTGCTCTTGGCAGAGAGTGGTGGTTGTGCCTGCTTTCTTGTATCACGGCTGGAGGTGGCACCTGATGGAGGTGATGGTGAAGTGGAAATAGAAGATGCACGCGGTGTCCATGATGAAGGTCGACCTGTAGAAAAGTTAGTTCGCGCCAATGGCTGTCGATCCTGCACTTCACGTTCAGCTTTACAAGCAAGATGGAATAAACGAGTGATATTATTATAATCCTTATACTCTAGAATGGTCTGAATCTCTTTATTTAATCCACCCATAAAACGTGCAAGCATAGCTTCATTCTCCTCAACAATACCACATCTAATCATGCCAGTTTGTAATTCCTGATAATATTCTTCTACAGAATTTTTTCCTTGTCTTAAACGCTGCAATTTTTGAAGTAATTCACGTTGATAATATGGTGGAACCCAACGAGTACGCATAGCAGTTTTCAAAGCAGCCCAAGTAGCTGGAACAGGATATAATCTACAATGTTCAGACCACCAAACACATGCAAAGCTAGTGAAAGCACAAACAGCAGCAGGAACACGTCTCTCCTCAGGATATTGTAAACATGTAAATCGTTGTTCAGTTTCTAACTCCCAAGTAAGATATATATCAGGAACATATCTACCCTCAAATGGTGGAATATTCAATTTCAGTTTAGGGAGATGGTCATGATCTCGTACCTGAGGTGGTGGTGCCGGCCTACCGTTGCGAATATATACCTGAGGTCGACCTGCTGGTGGTGGTGCTGGTGGCTGCACGTAGTTCTGATTTTGATCAACCTCATCCTCATAATCGCCCGCATAATCGTCATCCTCCTCAGCCGCCGCAGGAGCAGGAGCCAAAGAAGCATCAACAGTAGGGACAGCAGCACCCAAATTTTGACCAATCTCAATTGGAACGCGTTGTGCCCGTCCCACTTGATTTGGAAGGCGGCGTTGGAGAGGTGGTTGTTGTTGTTGTAGAGGTGCGACATGTGCAGCCGGTGGTGGTTGGGGAAGACGCTTGAGTAATTCAGTAAACTTGTTATCCAGCTTTGTCTCAAACGACTTCTCCACGGCATCTATCTTCTCCATAGCCTCTTCAAATCTGTTTAGCACATCTCCCACCTGGCCACTCATCATTTGCTGAAATTTATCATGCAACTCCTTGTTCGTCATGTTCGCCCAATCAGTCTCATCGGCTTGTGAACCTGCCATGGTTAGCAGCAATAGAAACACAAAAGAATATGATCCTGCAGACTACTAGAAGTGGTGGGATGGTGGTGTGTCACAAATCCTTCAAGCGAATCTCAAATTCTTACCAGTTCTTACCCAGCAGCAGGTGGTGATCGGCAACCGTTGTAGTCAAAAACTCTCAAAGCTTGGATATAGCGATTACCAGGGAGAGTCAAACGCACGATGTAGACTTATGTGGAGCTGGGAAGGCTTATAATATGATAGCAAAATGGTAAGCAATAATCAATTCAGAGATGCAAAGTTGAATAAACGCTCAACGACGGTACTGTGCTGGTCCTAGGCTAGACCGTGCTAGAGACGCGAGCCTAGAACACTAACAAAATCACGGCGCTGCACGTAAACAAGGGAAAAGCACACTCAGGAAAAAAAATTTCGCTCATTTTTTTTTTGCGCTCTTTTTTTTTTTGCGCTCCTCTTTTTTTTTTTTTTTTGCGAAAAAATCACTATAATGGCGAGTGTCTCAAAACTCTTCCCAGGTCAAACTGACAGGATGGGCACAAAATTTTTTGACTATTTTTTTTTCGGAAATCAGGGCAGCGACGACGAAAAAGTGCGACAAAAAAATCACTATGATGGCGAGTGTCTCAAAACACTACCCGGGGCCTAAAAATAGGATAGGGAAAAAATATTTTTGGTTGCCGAAATTTTGGCCTAAAAACTGCCCGGGGGTCTCCAGACTCTTTTTTTTTTTTCCGAGACCTACTCAGGCAAGGAAACACGAAACGGAAAATATATGGATCTCTAAAACAAACCGACTATGAAAAGAACTCGGATTGGTGGTGGATATATGGCGGTAGTATATGGCAGCGGTGGTGGTATATGGCAGCGGTGGTGGTATATGGATACGGATTCAAAGCGGTGGCGGATAAGCAATGGTGGTAGATGGCAAGGCGATGATGATGGTGCGGCGGCGGCGTGACAACTTATGACCAGAACTCGAAACTCTAAAAGACTAGACTCTAAGACCAGCAACTTGACACGACGATGCAACCGCAAATTCAACAAAGCAAAAACCCTAAAAAGATTATGCAAAGGCTCAGATTGGTTCGGATATGATGAACTAACCCTAATTTTTTTTTGTGGCTTTTTCGTGGACTGTAGGTATGAAGAACAGACTCGATCTAAACTACGAAAAACTGTAAAATCTCACCGAGCAACCTGGAAATCTGATACCACTTGATAGAGGCAAAGGTGTCCCGTCTTTCGATGAGATGATGAATATCGCTTTGATGGAAGTCGACTTTGACGATCCGACTACGAACGTGCGAGGACGTCGCGCCTTAGCAATCGCTAAACCAACTCCGAGAGGTTATCGACCACGGCGGAGCACGATCAACCTGACCACGAGGGTCTGTTTCCTGCGAGCAAACGAAGAACAGGCAAGAAACTGAGATTGCAATCTGGATATTGCGAATATAAGATGAAAGCTTTATTGATCAAGGTGGGGTTCTGTGACGCCTTTGTCTGGTCGCTGAACACAAACGAAGTACGCGAAGTTGCAGCTATGGCGAACTTTTAATCTAAACAAAACCCAAAGTCTAAACGACGCCCTAAGGGCTGTATATATGGAGGAAGAGGGGGGGGAATTTCGTGGCCCTTGAGGAAGGGGTCCGAAACCAACCCTATCTCTTGTTTCCCCACACATACGGACTCTAAAAACAGCCTATACTTATGTATTTCGAAATTACATGGGCCTGGCCCAATAATAAGGTGACTCAGCACCTAGAATAGCCTCTGGACGAAAGTTATGAAGTAGCATCTTGTATATTTCGTCCAAGGCTTCATGCACGCATTATGGTGGCTTCAACGTCCTGAAATCATCATTTGTAACTCCGTTCTTGTTCCCCATGCGCATGCCATCATCTCCATGCTTGTTCTTGCTCCAATGTTCATCCTTCTCAAAGCTAGGCCCTTCATTTGTAAGCAAAACAAATGTATCCAATTTAGGCAGCATCATATTCTCATGAACATTAGAATCATTAGCAAGAAACGAAAGTACCTGGTAATTTAATTGGCGTGCGCGAGCTCTAGTAATTGGTCCAGTATGTATAGCAGCAGGGCCTGTGGGTGTAATAATTGTATTGATGTCCTCATCAACCTCCGATGATGATGACGATGATGATGATGATGATGATGATGACGACGATGATGATGACGACGATGATGATGATGATGATACAAGTGATGAAGGAATGGCAACGGCAACCATGGCCATTGCCATCTCTTCCCTTTCCAAGGTGTGTCTCTTTGGCGCCCCCAATGAGAACCTCATTGCCAAGTGCCTCTGGCCAAAGGTATCAACAAGGTACCTCGTCCTTGTCAAACGGAACAGATGCATAGAAATTCATTTGGCTTGCAGTCCGGAACCTCTTGCGCCTTAGTCTTCCTGAGTCATAAGGATTTTCATCAGTGAAGAAATGATGCTCAGCGAAGAAATTGGCATTCTTAAATTTTGGCCTCTTTGTGCCAGACTGAAGAGAGGCTTGGGCTGAAGATTTGCAGTAGTAGGCCTCACAACCTCTTCAGTCACAACTTCTGGTACTGCAAACTGAGGAATTGAAGCAGCAGTTTCATCAGCAGTCTGGTTCTCCATTTCTTCAGCTGTTGTAGCTGGAATTTCTTTAGGGATGGACTAGAGAGAAGTTTGACGTCCTTCAGACCCTGTCAATATTTCTTCAGTCTGCATAGGGGACTGAGGAATTTGATGGAGAGGTGTGGCAATTGGGGAATTGGGGTGAAGATTTTCCCAATAATCATCATTTAGTATTGGGGTTGTAGAGCCAATGTCCACATCTTCGTCAATTTCTTCAACGCCTGCCTCTTCAGCAGTGAACTGAGGCATAGACGATGATACTATGTAACATCCCAAAATTCTAAATTTTGGAATGTTATAATAAATAGATAGATTTGATTGATTGTTTGATTGATTGATTGATTGATTGACTGAAAGTGAGTGAAATTGAAACTTTTTGAAAGTAAATGAGAGGGAATAAAAGGACTTTCCCAAACTTTCATTTTTGCATTTATGATCTCCGTGAATTCAAATACTTTTCATCACAAAACCCTGGAGAGAAGATGACATTACTTCTTCCATTTATTTAAATGAAAAGGGGTGTTGAAAATATTTGAATTTCATTTGAAAATATTTCCAACCCAGAAACTTTATGCAACTAAATGATTTTCACGAGCGAAGATAAAATGACTTCTTCAAAACATATGAAATATGAGTTGGGAGTTTCAAAGGATCAAATTCAAAGCCCTTTTGAAATTATTTTTCAATTTGGAGTTATTTGGGTTTTATTCAAATTATTTTTCTTCAAAAATAAAATATACAGAAATTAGGGTAAAATGATTCCCTACATCAGAAAATTGGAGAGAAATAAATTTGAAATCATTTTGGTAATTTTAAAATGATTTTTATTGGATTTTATTAGAGCATTAGCACTCTTTGCTTTATTTGAATTTTTTGTATTTTATTTGGAGCTATAATAATATTCAGGCTGTAGGAAATCTTTTTCTGGAAATTTTGATATATTATATGCCTATATAATATTTTTATTTATTTGGTTTTTATTATTTTGTTTGCTTGGAAAAATGTTTTTTTAAAAAAACTTCCTCCGCCGTACTGGGCCGGCCCAGCCAACCGGGCCAGGCCAAGCCCAGCCCAGCCGCGCCGCTCGTCCCCGAGCTCGGGACGGAGTCCCGAGCCACCACGCCATCGCCGCCG
Source organism: Triticum aestivum (assembly GCF_018294505.1). NCBI lineage: Eukaryota > Viridiplantae > Streptophyta > Magnoliopsida > Poales > Poaceae > Triticum > Triticum aestivum. The sequence goes on from NC_057805.1 coordinate 207,863,472, forward strand.
CCGGCCTCCTCTTGCCCCCTCCCCCACGCCTCGGAGCCGCCCCTCGCCGCCTATATAATCCATCGCCCCGCCGCCCTCTCTCTCCCCTCTCCTCCTCGCGTCTTGCGCCACCGCCGCACTTTGCATCTCGTCGGAACTGCGCCGTCGCCACTGCATCACCGCCTCGCTGCTGCAGCACCACCGCTCGCCTGCGCCGCCGCCCGCGCCTTGCCCCGCGCCCGAAGCCGAGCCGCCGCGCCGGAGCCACCTCGCCTCGCCTCCACCCGATCCGCCGCCCCTCGCCGGACTCCAACCACCGCGGTAAACCGCCGCCGGCGTCGAACCCGTTGCGAACCGGTATAACCGCCGCCCGGTTTTCTCGGTTTTCCTTTAAAAAAACCCTAGACTAGATCTGTTTTTTGGGGTTTTATTAAACAGCGAACGTCCACTGTTTAGATCTTATAAACGAAAGTTCGTTATTTAGCCTTTTCGTTTTCTGTTTATTTAGGTCACGGACCTATTCATAATTATCTTTCTTACAGACTAGTCCTTCTATTTCAAACTACCACAACTTTTTACTCGTTTGTCCAAATCCAACGAAACCAACGCCCACTTCTTCATTATGATCCCCTCTATCCAGTAAAACAACTTAAACATGTTTTTGAAAATTTAAAATTTGTTTTCAAACAGATTTGAATTTGAATCTTCTTTTGATCATAACTTGAGTCTTATAACTCCGTTTTAGTTGATTCTTTTTGCAAATCGAAGCTCTTGATCTAAACTTTCTGATAAGGCCAAATACACAAAATTTTGGTACTGTTAGAAATTGTTTTATGTTGCAAGAGTTATTTGGTTTTGATGTTTTCCAATTTGTCTTTTTCGTTCTTTCCGACCTTTTTAGTGATTGCTTATGTGTGGTTACTATTGATTGCTTACGATAGATTGACCGGAGTGTGACGAGTAGAACTATCAAGATTTTTGAGTGCGAATCATCTTCATCACAGTACAGGCAAGTTACTTTGATCATATCCCTTTCATACCCAGTTTTTATGCATTAGTTTCACCCTCAAACATTGCATGAGTAGGATTGATAACATGTGGGTTTTGGGAAGTAGTTGATGAGGTAGGAACCTATTGCCCTGCATTCAAACCTTGGGAGTTACTATTATGTTATGCTTATATTGCCATGCTATGCTCGTAGACGTGGATTGGGTTTGAGCGTATCCATGACCGATGTGAGATTGTTAATTAATGGTTCTACTTAAGGTGGCAACTTAAATACACATCTGGGTGGATTGAGGCACCTGGGGTATCCAGTGATTGCCTGTATTTTTTGGAAATCCCGAGGTACCGTGTGATTCTCCTATGGACTACCACCCAGGCTCAAAGGGATCATAAGATTATTCATGCTAGAAACTTCCGTGTGCAGCCACAAGCTATTATGGGCTCTAGCATAGTTGATTAAGTCGTGTGAACTCTTACAGTGGTAGACTAGCAGATGTAAGGGATGTAGGTGGTACTGTCTACCCATCGTAAGGTGCTAACGCTTCTGAAAGACTGTGTCTCGGTCATCCGTTTCTCAAACACCATGTAGTGCGAGAAATCCAACGGAGGAGATCGAATCTTGTGGGGAAAAGCGCGCAAACCTCTGCAGAGTGTACAAACTAATCATGGTTAGCCGTGTCCCCGGTTATGGACATCTTGAGTATCTAGTTCTTGGATTATCATGTGGATCTCATCACTCTTAATATAATTTGATTGGGTTTAATGATGATGCTTAATTGGGATTGAGATGGAGTTTACCATTCTCAATGTTTTCAACAAACTTTGTAGTTAAATAAAATGTATTCCTTTCTAGTAGGGAAAAATTGGCTTTTCGCAAAAACATTATAACCATAGAGCTTTTCCACCAGCCATATATGCATGTAGTGATAGCTATTATTCATCATTATCCTACGGTGTGAATTTGCCAGTACATTCAATGTACTGACCCTTTGTGGCTGCAACGTCTCATGTTGCAGGGATCTTACGACGAGTAAGTGATACGTTAGGGTTAGGATTTCTACACTCAACTTTGTCGTTGGTGTTGATAGGAATCCACAACCTTGTTGTTACTTCCTCTATTTGGATTGAGGTAATAGTATTTACGTTATTTATACATGTGATTTACCTCTGTTATAAATCCTCGAGTACTGTGTGTGTCAGCATACCGATCCAGGGATGACACTTAAGCACAGAGACTTGACCGTCTGAGGTCTGGTCGCTACAGGATGGTATCAGAGCACATGTTGACTGTAGGACGTGACCCTAGAAACTGGCAAGCCCATAGGAAAGATTTTCTCTACAACTTCATTTTCAAAAAAGATCTTTTAGCTCTCTTCTCCTCTGAGCTTATACAAATATTCCCTTTTAGTGAGACTATACCCCTTTCCCCTTTTGACCATGAAGATTCGACTGATGAGACCACTCCAAGAAGTACAAGATATCGAACAACTAAGACCATTCAGAATGAAGAGGATTTTACCATACATTATGATAATGGAAACTACAACTGAAGACTCTGAATACTAGGAGAATTGGAGGCTCTGAAGAATTTCCAGATTTTTATGACCTAGGAAGGCTACCCTTATGGAATTTATCAGACTATTGAAGCTGTCAATACACGAGATCAAGGTGTATCGAAGAAAGACTAGAACATGGAGCATTAGAACTCAAAGTTTTTGTCAAGAAAACCCTAAGGCAGGACATATCAACTATGGAATGATAGCTCATGGAAATGACAAGAGCAGAAACACGACTATCCATGATTTTAACGCCCGCTTATGCTATTGCCACCGTGCTAAGTTAAGCATGCATTTCTTTGGAAGGATTGGATGACAAGAAGGCTGATGGAGCGCCTATCAGCAAGACGAAGTTTTAACCTTAGCTGGCGTATCGCCAGGATCTGGAGTGTTACATCAAGAAGTTAAGATGGACCTACAGGAAGCAGTATTTGATAAGGAAGCGTTTCGTGAAGAACTCAGGACCCAAAAGCTGAAAGTAGCCAAGCTAGAGGAGCAAAACCTTGAGACATCAAAGATTCGTCAGGAACTGAAGGACAGTAGGATCATGGTTCATGTCGAGGTTGATGAAACCCAGAGGTCTGGAACGCAACTCCAGAAATATTAAAGGACGTCACGATAGACTTCACGTCAACAGAGATAATTTGGCAAAAGAACTTGAGAAGGACAAGCACGATCGGAAGAAGCCATGGGAGGCATGAACAAGACTGTAAGAGTTTGATGACCTTGAAGATTTATTGACCTTTAGAAGACCAAACCCCTGTTATATACCTACGTTAGATGCGACGATTGTGAGCTGTCATTTGTTTGTTATTTTCCGACAGCCACAAATAAAATATGTCTTTTCAAAACTATTGTTTGCATTGTGTGCATCCCTTTCTATCTCTCTTACCCCACCCCAAACCCATGGACCCAATAGAGGATGAATGGAGATGAGCTTGTATTTTCTGGACCGACGAGTCAATTGGAGACAGACCGATGGATTCAGAACATGGAAGATCATATGGAGAATAACCCTATAGCTGGAAAGGATATGGCCCAGCATGCTCTTCAGTGCTTTGAAAGAGGTGCTGCTACTTGGTGGAGGATGTACCAAACCATCAATGGATGGCAAGGAGTAACCACTTGGAAAGAATTTAAGTTGACTCTGCTAAAGTCTCGGCTTATGTCCCAGAAATTGAAGCCTTATGGAAATGATATGAAGAAGCCTTGTGCATGCAAGATTTGTGGAGAAATAGGACACACCCATAAGGAACACAAGGATGAATGCCCTAATTATGAAGGAAGTCACCCAACTGAAGAATGCCCAACTAGGCAGATCACTTGTTTCTTGTGTGAAGGAACTACCCACTACCCTGCTCAGTGTCACATTTACCCCATGGTTCAAAGAACCATCCAACAGAAGAAAGAAGTAATGAAAGGAGCCCTCATGGAAATTCGAGAAGAACCAGTGCTGAAGGAAGAGGTGGAGGACACACCCAAAGAAGAACCAATTAAACCCTGCACCAAGTCATGCTATTCATGTGGAGAAGAAGGACATATCTCCCAGAATTGTCTGAAGGGGAATCTAGTAGAATTCCCGACAGAGGAAGTAGAGTATGATCCACGGGAAATAGAAGCCCTGATTGGAACGGAAAAGTCCAGGAAGAGAAATAGATTGGATTCCTGGAAGGACCTGAGTCATATCACCTGTTACAGGTGCAAGGAGTCAGGGCACTACCTCAGCAGTTGCCCAAAAAGGAAGCCGATGACCCAAGTAGGCTATATGATCCCAAGGAAACCACGAGACTTGTCATAAGTAATATGTTTCTGCTGTAATGAAGCAGGGCACTTTGCCAGAGATTGTCCCAAGGAGAAGGAGACTTGTGATAATTAGTTGTGTCTGTAAGAAGTACAGTAGTAGTGGTAACATTTTCCTTTATATTGAAGTGTTGAGTTGAGGCATGTAATGGAAATGCAGGAGATTGTAATAATTGAAGAATCAATAAAGTTAGCATCATGGGTACTGGTTGGATTTTATGAGTTGTTACTCTGTGAAGAAAGATTTTGACCATTTTCGAGGATATGAGAAATATGGTCTATTGAAGATTGGAGCATTTTAAGGGTGGTAGTACCATGTGAGGGCACTTGACCCTTGGTAAAGATAATGATATTCCACGGAGTGGATTTCGGACAAAATAAGTATGATTTTTATCTCGATATGTTGGATACCCCAAGAATATGAAGGGATGAAGTACTATTGGATATAAAGGAGGTAGAATGTTGGTTATGGAGCAATTGTAACTCCATGATGAGTTTGAGTAATCATGTCTTAGTCTTGTACAAATAGAAGGAAGGGAGACAATACAATTGGATGGATTTTAAGAATGCTAGGAAGCTGGATGTTGGAATAATGATCAGTTGCCCCAATAATGAGTTCAAGGATTACAAGTGATGAGATGGGCCATAACCCACAGGCCCCAGGACCTGCCAAGAAGCAAGCACACTCTTGCTGAAGAAAAAACCCTGGAAGAAGTTACGATTTTATCGATAGACGATCTTATAGGAGTAACGCAAAACCTGAGAGCTGTGAAGGAACGATAGACGTTTGTTTGGCTTGCAGAATCAATGGATTTTTCCGAACCCAGTTCGTCGATAAGAGAAATTCTGCAATGCTTGTGAGGATGACCAAGTGTTAGAATGCGAGATTCGCTAAACCATATACAGGGTAATGATTTCGGTGCGGGATGGATTGATCACCATACCGACTTACTCTTATTATTCGCCTTGCTATATGGGATGGTAAATCTGAGTGACTTGCCTATAGTAGAGAGACGACGGTATTAAACCTTGTTTAAACCTTAGACTGGTATAGAAATTTTTCCCTTGTACAAGGTAGTTGTTGCCAATCGTAGGATATACGGTGAGGTTCAACCCAGACCCATTTCCTTCAGGAGAAACCATAAATTGTTGACCACCATGAGATATCGATAGTTGTTTAGTATTGGCGCCAGGCCCGTCAGCTAAGAAGACCCAATCATGGAAGAACCTTACCAAGAAAAGGGACAAAAGAATTGTGGTAAAGGTTATGCCACTATCGGAAGAGCCCAGAGATGGAATTTCCCGAGATCTGGGAAGACCGACACTGTCAACAATAAGGATGGAGTATGAGTTTTGATGGAACAGTAACCATGTTTCTAAGGGTGGTAGCACCTCAGACCCCCCTGTGATGATCGATGGATTTCGAGAAGACCCCAAACCTAACCTATTTCTTTCTAGCCTCTCCGAATCTCGAGGACGAGATTCATTTTAAGGGTGTAGGTTTGTAACATCCCAAAATTCTAAATTTTGGAATGTTATAATAAATAGATAGATTTGATTGATTGTTTGATTGATTGATTGACTGAAAGTGAGTGAAATTGAAACTTTTTGAAAGTAAATGAGAGGGAATAAAAGGACTTTCCCAAACTTTCATTTTTGCATTTATGATCTCCGTGAATTCAAATACTTTTCATCACAAAACCCCGGAGAGAAGATGACATGACTTCTTCCATTTATTTAAATGAAAAGGGGTGTTGCAAATATTTGAATTTCATTTGAAAATATTTCCAACCCAGAAACTATATGCAACTCAATGATTTTCACGAGCGAAGATAAAATGACTTCTTCAAAACATATGAAATATGAGTTGGGAGTTTCAAAGGATCAAATTCAAAGTCCTTTTTAAATTATTTTTCAATTTGGAGTTATTTGGGTTTTATTCAAATTATTTATCTCCAAAAATAAAATATACTTAGGGTAAAATGATTCCCTACATCAGAAAATTGGAGATAAATAAATTTGAAATCATTTTGGTAATTTTAAAATGATTTTTATTGGATTTTATTAGAGCATTAGCACTCTTTGCTTTATTTGAATTTTTGTATTTTATTTGGAGCTTGAATAATATTCATGTTGTAGGAAATCTTTTTATGAAAATTTTGATATATTATATGTCTATATAATATTTTTATTTATTTGGTTTTATTGTTTTGTTTGCCTGGAAAAAAAAATAAGAAACTTCCTCCGCCGTACTGGGCCGGCCCAGCCAACCGGGCCAGGCCAAGCCCAGCCCAGCCGCGCCGCTCGTCCCCGTCCCGAGCCACCACGCCATCGCCGCCGCCTCCATGCCGCCGTCGGCCTCCTCTTGCCCCCTTCCCCACGCCTCGGAGCCGCCCCTCGCCGCCTATATAATCTGTCGCCCCGCCGCCCTCTCTCTCCCCTCTCCTCCTCGCGTCTTGCGCCGCCGCCGCACTTTGCATCTCACCGGAACTGCGCCGCCGCCGCTGCATCGCCGCCTCGCCGCTGCACCACCACCGCTCGCCTGCGCCGCCGCCCGCGCCCGAAGCCGAGCCGCCGCGCCGGAGCCACCTCGCCTCGCCTCCGCCCGATCCGCCGCCCCTCGCCTGATAGAGGCGAGGGTGTCCCGATCTTTCGATGAGATGATAACTATCGATTTGGTAGAGACGACTTTGACGATCCGACTACAAACGTGCACGACGTTGCGCCTTATCAATCGCTAAACCAATCTCCTGAGGTTACTGACGATGCCGGAAGCACGATCAGCCTGACCACGAAGGTCTATTCCTGCAAGCAATCGAAGAACGAGCAAGAATATGATAATGCAATCTGAATATTGCGAATATATATGAAGTATTGATAGTGGTGGGAATCCGTAAGCGGTCTTGGTCTGGTCGTTGGACACAAACGAAGTACACGAAGTTGCAATGGCTAACTTTTAACTAAACAAATTCCAAGGAAAAAGCTACTAGATGGATCTACTTATATAGGAACAAGGGGTGGCGGCCAAGGAGGTGGGAGGACGTCCCAAGGCAGCCTAAAACCAACCCTAGGTCGTACAAGGCTCATGGGCCCAAGTGGAGGTGATGCAACACCTTTGGACTTGTTGTTTGACTCGGATTCTGGTGCAACGTCAGATTGTTTCGACCATAACTCAATGCTCCGGACGAATTTAAAGGTGAATCCAATTGGGTTGGGAAGAGCACGAAATCTAGTTTCCAACAAAAAAAGAATCACCCAATTCGGAGTCCGTATGAAAAAGTTGTTGGCGTTTTGAGTCAGGTATGTCTGTGCAGTCCGAATCTGAATCCAGAACGTGAGAGACTTGGACTCTATCTTCTCTTGGCCCAAAAGTGACGTGAGAGGACTTTTTGAACAGAACCTAAACTTCTCCTTTTGCCTTATCTTCATATGTGGATTGTACAAATGTCCCATACACCTGCAATTAGACAAAACACAAAAGTGTGTGAAGTATTTTTGTTCTGGATAACATAAATAGATTATTGAATAGTTTGCACTAGAAATCACCTGACAAATATGCATGTATGCAATATTTTTGGTCGTATCCAAGGTAGTCATGTCCTCATCATCCTCCCCTTCTTGAAAACAAAGCCGTCCTCGGCGTTGCTTAATCTGAAATGTGGCTAACAAAAGAGACAAGGTGTACATGTTGTATATGTATATGTCATCCATTTTACTTCCCGTGGATTTTGCACATATGACACATGTATACATGAGTAACTTTCATAGTTAATAAAATATAAAGCCAAAATATTATCACAAGAAGTAGAAGGCATGAAAGTATTGCAACTCAGTTTGCACATATAAGTGAAGCTCTTATTCATATGAAAAGATGGACAATATTCATCATTAAACCATCCCAACATTGATGAACCATCACCAAGATTAGAGGTCATATCAAAATGATTAAACATTGGCACAATTATTTTCAAACATATTTGATCCAAATCTGATTTATTCCCTGATTCACTTGATTCTTTTGCATCGATAGTTAATTCAATGGGCTCACTCAAAATTGTTTGATCACATGGCAAAGTCAAATCATCAACATAGTCCTCTAAGGTAGCTGGTGTGATCAAAGTAGTGGGTAGCTCACCGCATGGTGCACTTAAATTGACAAGACATTCATCATACTCATGTGGAAGTGGAAGATTAGTACCTTTGTCATTACCTCTTATGATCAACTCAGATGAGGTAGGCACTCTCGGTGATGATGTGTCACATGGTGGAGGTGATGTAGTCCTCACAACAACGGATGTGGTTGTCATAGTATGCTTAGTAGTTGAAGGGACAACCGTATCAACTCTTGGAATGTGCATCTCGCGCTTGTTCTCCTTGTGCGCAACACGTCGTTTTATTTCCTGTTCAGCTTTGCAAGCAAGATGAAACAAATGGTCCATAGGATAACACTCTTCATGTATTAGTATCTCCTGAATGTCACGATTTAATCCTCCCCAAAATCTATCCATAAAATCTTCTTCACTTTCTTCTAAAGAGGAATGCAGCAAGGTAGTTTGTAAAGTATCATAATATTTCGTTACGGTGTCACTACCTTGTTTTAAATGTTGCAACTTTGTAATCATGTCACGAGTATAATAAGCGGGAACGAATGTATGTCGCATGGCAAGTTTCAAATCATCCCAAGTAGTAGGTATATCATTAGGGTGTAACCGACAATATTCACTCCACCAAACTACAGCATAACCAGTGAAAGAACCAACCGCAACCTTAACTTTTTTACGTACATCAAAATTATTGGAAGCAAATATATTATTTAGGTCAAACTCCCATTCAATATATAAAGCAGGTCTAAAACGGCCATTAAATGGTGGTATAGAAACATTAACCTGATCATGTGCATTTGGATGTTTGTGCACCTCTCGTGACGGTTGTGGTATTTGCATAGGTGATGGCACATCTCCCACGATCGACAAACCCCATGAATTGACTCTAGATCCTGTCATGATTAGTAGAAACAAGAAACAAAATTCAAGAATAATGTTCCTATGAACTACTAGGATGTGGTGGTAAAGCGCTCACAGTAAAGCAAATATCAATATCTTACAAGTTCTTACCAAGCAGCAGGTGGTGACAGGCAACCAGCGGTGTCAAATAACTCCAAAGATTGAGTAAAGCGATTGCCAGGGGAACGTACGTATACACGGTGTAGAAATATGTGGAGCTGGGTTGGCTATATATGGTAGCAAAATATTAGCAATAATCAATTCAGAGATGCAATGTTGAATAAACGCTCAACGACGGTACTGTGCTGGTCCTAGGCTAGACCGGACTAGAGACGCGAGCCTAGAACACTAATGAGGTCACGGCGTAGCACAACTAGCATCAATGAAGGATACTAAGTAGCTCTGGACAGCAAGATATAAGTGAAGATCACAACGGCAGTAAAGATAATGATGAAAAACAACTGCCAAGCAGGATATACAACAACTCTCTCCAACTTTCCTCTTGAAAAGTTTGTGCCAATTTTCTGATAATTTTTTTCAAAGAATGCTACTAACTCAAGCTTTCCAATGCAAAAAGAATCACTCAATTCCGAGTTGATATGAGGAGTGAAAGAATTCTGAAACTGGCTTGAAAAACTGGAATAAGCTGTGTCCGCGAACTTCGGAGGGCAAAAAGACCTATTTAGAAGACGATTTTGAGGTGTCAAATATTGAACTAGTCTCTGCAACTATTTAGATGCGGCTCGTCGCTAGCTTTCATTTGAGTACTCGCGGAGTCAAAACGGACTTCGTATGAGGAAGGTATGCCTGTTTTACTAAACAGTGCACAAAACAGATTCCAATCCGAATTCAACTACGAGATTGAGTCTAGATAGATCCGAATTTTGTTTTTTTTCTTCTCTCTTTTTTTTCTCACACTTTTTTTCTTCTCTTTTTTTCTGACTTCTTTTTCTTTTTTCTCTTTTTTTCTCTGTCTTTTTTTTCTCTCCCTCTTTCCAAGACAAACTAGATAAGATGCAGATTGGATCAAGCGAAGATGTGAACGACCTCAACTATGATTGTGACAATGAACTATGGGTAGCACATGGTGGAATTTGATGGATGGTGTGGTGGACAGCAGAAGGGATAACGATGCAGCGGCGACGTGACTAATGTGAACAGAACTCGAAACTCTAAACGAACTAGACCCTAAGACCAGCAACTCGACACGACGATGCAACCGATAATTCAATAATGCAAACAATGAATAGAAAATTGCAAAGGCTCAGACTGGCTTGGACAAAAGGATGAATAGATCTAACTTTTTTGTGGCTTTTTCTTGGACAATAGGTAAGAAAATAAATCTAATCTAGGGGAAACTGGAAATTCTCACCGAGCAACCTGAAAACTGATACCACTTGATAGAGGCGAGGGTGTCCCGATCTTTCGATGAGATGATAACTATCGATTTGGTGGAGACGACTTTGACGATCCGACTACAAACGTGCACGACGTTGCGCCTTATCAATCGCTAAACCAATCTCCTGAGGTTACTGACGATGCCGGAAGCACGATCAGCCTGACCACGAAGGTCTATTCCTGCAAGCAATCGAAGAACGAGCAAGAATATGATAATGCAATCTGAATATTGCGAATATATATGAAGTATTGATAGTGGTGGGAATCCGTAAGCGGTCTTGGTCTGGTCGTTGGACACAAACGAAGTACACGAAGTTGCAATGGCTAACTTTTAACTAAACAAATTCCAAGGAAAAAGCTACTAGATGGATCTACTTATATAGGAACAAGGGGTGGCGGCCAAGGAGGTGGGAGGACGTCCCAAGGCAGCCTAAAACCAACCCTAGGTCGTACAAGGCTCATGGGCCCAAGTGGAGGTGATGCAACACCTTTGGACTTGTAGTTTGACTCGGATTCTGGTGCAACGTCAGATTGTTTCGACCATAACTCAATGCTCCGGACGAATTTAAAGGTGAATCCAATTGGGTTGGAAAGAGCACGAAATCTAGTTTCCAACAAAAAAAGAATCACCCAATTCGGAGTCCGTATGAAAAAGTTGTTGGCGTTTTGAGTCAGGTATGTCTGTGCAGTCCGAATCTGAATCCAGAACGTGAGAGACTTGGACTCTATCTTCTCTTGGCCCAAAAGTGACGTGAGAGGACTTTTTGAACAGAACCTAAACTTCTCCTTTTGCCTTATCTTCATATGTGGATTGTACAAATGTCCCATACACCTGCAATTAGACAAAACACAAAAGTGTGTGAAGTATTTTTGTTCTGGATAACATAAATAGATTATTGAATAGTTTGCACTAGAAATCACCTGACAAATATGCATGTATGCAATATTTTTGGTCGTATCCAAGGTAGTCATGTCCTCATCATCGCCAGACTCCAACCACTGCGGTAAACCGCCGCCGGCGTCGAACCCGTTGCGAACCGATATAACCGTCGCCCGGTTTTCTCGGTTTTCCTTTAAAAAACCTAGACTAGATCTGTTTTTTTGGGGTTTTATTAAACAGTGAACGTCCACTGTTTAGATGTTATAAACGAACGTTCGTTATTTAGCCTTTTCGTTTTCTGTTTATTTACGTCAGGGACCTATTCGTAATTATCTTTCTTACAGACTAGTCCTTCTGTTTCAAACTACCACAACTTTTTACTCGTTTGTCCAAATCCAACGAAACCAACGCCCACTTCTTCATTATGATCCCCTCTATCCAGTAAAACAACTTAAACATGTTTTTGAAAATTTAAAATTTGTTTCAAACAGATTTGAATTTGAATCTTCTTTTGATCATAACTTGAGTCTTATAACTCCGTTTTAGTTGATTCTTTTTGCAAATCGAAGCTCTTGATCTAAACTTTCTGATAAGGAAAAATACACAAAATTTTGGTACTGTTAGAAATTGTTTTATGTTGCAAGAGTTATTTGGTTTTGATGTTTTCCAATTTGTCTTTTTCGTTCTTTCCGACCTTTTTAGTGATTGCTTATGTGTGGTTACTATTGATTGCTTACGATAGATTGACCGGAGTGTGACGAGTAGAGCTATCAAGATTTTTGGGTGCGAATCATCTTCATCAACAGTACAGGCAAGTTCACACTTTGATCATATCCCTTTCATACCCAGTTTTTATGCATTAGTTTCACCCTCAAACATTGCATGAGTAGGATTGATAACATGTGGGTTTTGGGAAGTAGTTGATGAGGTAGGAACCTATTGCCCTGCATTCAAACCTTGGGAGTTACTATTACGTTATGCTTATATTTCCATGCTATGCTCGTAGACGTGGATTGGGTTTGAGCGTATCCATGGCAGATGTGAGATTGTTAATTAATGGTTCTACTTAAGGTGGCAACTTAAATACACATCTGGGTGGATTGAGGCACCTGGGGTATCCAGTGATTGCCTGTATTTTTTGGAAATCCCGGGGTACCGTGTGATTCTCCTATGGACTGCCACCCAGGCTCAAAGGGATCATAAGATTATTCATGCTAGAAACTTCCGTGTGCAGCCACAAGCTATTATGGGCTACAGCATAGTTGATTAAGTCGTGTGAACTCTTACAGTGGTAGACTAGCAGATGTAGGGGATGTATGTGGTACTGTCTACCCATCATAAGGTGCTAACGCTTCTGAAAGACTGTGTCTCGGTCATCCGTTTCTCAAACACCATGTAGTGCGAGAAATCCAACTGAGGAGATCGAGTCTTGTGGGGAAAAGTGTGCAAACCTCTGCAGAGTGTACAAACTAATCATGGTTAGCCGTGTCCCCGGTTATGGACATCTTGAGTATTTAGTCCTTGGATTATCATGTGGATCTCATCACTCTTAGTATAATTTGATTGGGTTTAATGATGATGCTTAATTGGGATTGAGATGGGGTTTACCATTCCCAATGTTTTCAACAAACTTTGTAGTTAAATAAAATGTATTCCTTTCCAGTAGGGAAAAATTGGCTTTTCGCAAAAACATTATAACCATAGAGCTTTTCCACCAGCCATATATGCATGTAGTGATAGCTATTATTCATCATTATCCTATGGTGTGAATTTGCCAGTACATTCAATGTACTGACCCTTTGTGGCTGCAACGTCTCATGATGCAGGGATCTTACGACGAGTAAGTGATACGTTAGGGTTACGATTTCTACACTCAACTTTGTCGTTGGTGTTGATGGGAATCCACAACCTTGTTGTTACTTCCGCTATTTGGATTGAGGTAATAGTATTTACGTTATTTATACATGTGATTTACCTCTGTTATAAATCCTCGAGTACTATGTGTGTCAGCATACCGATCCAGGGATGACACTTAAGCACAGAGACTTGACCGTCTGAGGTCTGGTCGCTACATACTAGTGGAGTTGAAACATTAGCTTCCACTTCAATTTCTTTGTCCAACTGCTCTGAGGAAGCAGCAGGAGGATTATCTTCATCATTGTCATCTTCAGGAATGACGTATTCTTCACCAAACGGAACTAATTCCTTTGATGGCATGGAACAGCATCGATTGGTTCACTAAAAGAGTCATCAAAGTCCTCACTTTCTTGGGAGCTGAGGAGTCTGTAGAGGTTGATGCTTTCCTTTTCTTCGCGGCTTCCTTCTTCGCAGCTTTTGTTTTCTTCACTTCTGATGTAGAAGGAAGTGTGGTTTTCTTCACCTTTGAAGATGTTGCAGGAGGAGCAGAAAAAGTTGGAGCATTTTCTTCACACACGACTGATGCAGTCACCCTGGCATTCTCAGTTTCTTCAGGTGCAGCAAATTCTTCACCTAGCTTGGGTTGTTCTTCAGGCGCAACATTGGCGGTTGCCTTGTCAGTTTCTTTAGGAGCTGGAATTTCTTCAGCAGCCCCGGTACTTTCTTCAGCGACCTAAATTTCTTCAGATGCGCTTGCAGTTTCTCCAGTAGGCTGAGCAAATGCTTCAGCCTGAGGAACTTGCTGTTGCGATGGAGCTGCAACATTTACCTTGAGGTTCTTAGAGAGGTTGAAAATTTTGACCTTGGCACAGAGCCAATCAGCATGGTATCGGTCAAATTCATCACTCAGGAGTTTGATTTCCTTCTGAACTGCGACAAGTTCTTCAGGAAACAGAGTAAGAACGTTGTTCCTCATAAATCTCTCTTTCTTGTACTGGTCCTTCTTGACTCTCCTGGCCTTCTCAAATTTCCATTTTTCCTCGCCTATGAAGGCAGTCAACATGTAAATTTGACCAGGAGTCAGATTCAGGTCAGGGAGTGGAGTGTTTGGATCCTTATGCCATAGGTCAATTAAGTCGAGGATCTTCTTCGGATCCAGCATAAGAGGCACAAAGCTTCATTTGGTTCTCGCGGCCCTTTGTTTTCTATCTCCGATGATTTCTGCAAGTTCTTCATCATCAGATGGAACATGGAACGCCACTTGCTTCTTATGAGGACTTGGCCTCTTACCACGTCCAGCAGTGGTCTTGACATTTAGTAGAGATGGACCACTTGAGGATTTGGTTGAGTTGACGAAGTTGCAGGTGCCCCTGAGGCAATAGAAAATCCAACAATCCTCTGACACGTTGCAAGGTGCACAGGTGTTGAGGATTTTGTGGCAGCAACCGAGGATTTAGCAGCAACTAAGGGAATTGGCGCTGTCCTTGAGGAAGTTGCTTGGGGTACTTGCCTTGAGGGCTTTGCTGTTGAGGAACTTGGCCATGAGGGCATTGAGCTTGAAGACTTTGTCTTCACAGCCAATTTCTTCAAGATGGCCTTCTTTGGCGCAGTTTTACTGGCAGAGGCCTCAGCAGCAGCAGCTTGAGAGTCCTCATGGAATTTCCTCACTGCTTCTGCAGCAACTTTCTGTAGCTTGGCTTGGCGCTTGGCCCATTCCTTCGGAAAGTCCTCACGACGCTTGATGCTGGTTGGATCAGCACGTTGGCTAGCAGCTAGCGGTGGTCTTGAGCAAGGAGGTTACTGCGGATTTCTTCATGTATTTTGGAGTAACATAGCGATATTCCCTCCATTCCTTTGCCCATCTTATTTCAATCCTCTGAATGCACACCCTGCGCTAATTCTTGTTTTCTTTCCCATAAGTTTCTTCATCTGGTGTGCAATATTCATCATAGATATCCTCAGGGATTTCAAATGTGGTGTTTGTCTCTGGCCTCTTTCCTCCTTTCTGAGGTCTCTTCCCATCGGCCATTTTCCTCACTTGAGGATTTTGAACTTTTGATGATTCTGAGGAAGTATGCAATTTTTCTTCAAGGAACGCAGCAAATGAGTTAAGTTGATGAGAATCTAGTGATTCATCAGCAGACATTTTGTACCTGTGAACAGAGTATAGGTGTGAAGAATTGCGAGAGGTCACATGCGTTCTCAGAAATTTTTCAAAAAGTATCAAGTTGAGGAACTTGACCATAGATGTCTTGAGGAATTTCACTAAGCATTCTTGACTTAGGTTCCAGAGTTGTACAGATTAGAAAATCCACACAATTGAGGAATCTTGAAGAAAATCATAGCTTAGAGAAAGAAATCAAGGAAAAGAAGCATTGCGGTGTTTAAGGAGTGGATAGTTGAAGAATAAACACCTGTTGAGGATTTTGTGAAAATCATAAGAATCAAAGTAGGGCAGTAAAATCAGATTTTAATTGCCCTTGATGAAGAACACGATAAACTGGGAGTTGAGATGCAGAAGTTCGTCTGTCTAGATATCCCATGCCCTAACTCGACGGCGGGAGACAGCTAGAGATTTCTGCGACCAGCGCGAGTATGACGGCGATGAGGTCGAGGCAGTGAAGCTCTTCCTCACTGGCGACGATGGAGTGTAGCGGCGGCGCTAGGTCTAAGCTCGAGCGACGGGAGATGCGTTCGAGCGGAGTAAATGAGGTCTCACGAGGGTAAGGGGTATTTATAGCCGCAGTCAAAAAATTTCGCCCGAAGATTTTGGATGAACATGCCCCTGACCCTTGCTATCCTATCGACATGTGTAACAAATGTACTGAGAGGTGGAGATCGTGGGGGATTGTGGGTGAGTATTTTAATCCATCGAGGGAAGTGGGAGCGGTTTGAGCAGGAACTGCCAAAAATTCATATATGAATTTTTTTGAATGTTTTGTTCGAAATTCTTCAGCTGTGAAGGACACGGTGAAGACTTTGAACGGGTTTAAAATACAACGCACATGAAGAATTTGTGAACAGCCCGGATTGAGTTTAGCATAGAGGGAGGAACGGGTCCGATCACATTCACTTAGAGGAAAAATCAACTTGAAGAATTAGCTATAAGTGAATGTTGTTGAGGACATTGAAAACTCAAATACATACATATATGCATATATATATATAGTCAATGAAGAATGCCAGCCGAAAAGTTGAGGAAATTGCAAACTTGAGGAATTTGCAAAATGATGAAAAAACTCAAATTTGAAGATTTTCAACTTTGGTTGGTGGCATGACCCACTGTATAAGAATGATGATGTCAGACACCACGTACAATTGTCGTAGGGCTCTGAGAATCAAATTCTTCATTAATTTCTTCACACTTAGAGGGTTGGTCTTCATTGATTGAAGAAAAATGTTACTTCGTGTGTTGCACATCTAGGTCATCAATTTTGCGTAAGTGTTAGGATGTGTGTCCTTTCAAAGAACATTCAAAGATTCTAAGATATTTAGCTCACATCGCAACTTGCAAAATCTCTTTCCATCCAAGGGCTTTGTGAAGATATCCGCCAGTTGTTCTTCAGTCTTCACGTGGTCGATGGTGACGCCGCCCTTCAACACATGGTCTCGAAGAAAATGATGACGAATCTGGATGTGCTTAGTCTTCGAGTGATGAACTGGGTTGTGAGAAATCTTAATGGCACTATCGTTGTCGCAGTAGAGAGGCACGTTCTTCAAATTGATGCCAAAGTCCTTGAGGGGTTGCTTCATCCACAGCAATTGAGCACAGCAAGAACCAGCAGCAATATACTCAGCTTTAGCAGTAGACAGTGATACGTAGTTCTGCTTCTTCGAGGACCAACATACTAAGGATTGTCCAAGGAAATGGCATGTGCCTAATGTTGACTTGCGATCCACTCGATCACCAGCATAGTCAGAGTTAGAATATCCAATGAGATCAAAAGCCGAGCCCTTGGGATACCATAATCCAAGTGTTGGAGTTTGAGCTAGTACCGAAGAATATGTTTCACAGCCTTATGGTGTGATTCCTTCGGTGTAGCTTGAAAACGGGCACACAAGCAAACACTAAGCATAACATCTGGCCTAGATGCACATAGATACAATAAAGAGCCAATAATGGAGCGGTATACCTTTTGATCGAAGTCTTTACCATCTTCGTCGGTGCATAGATGGCCATTTTTGGGCATAGGGATTTTGACGCCTTTGCAATCTTGCATGCCAAATTTCCTCAGAACATCCTTGAGGTATTTCTCTTAAGATATAAGATGCCATTGCGTTGTTGACGAATTTGGAGACCTAAGAAGAATTTCAGTTCTCCCATCATAGACATTTATATTCTTCATGCATCATGTATCCAAATTCATCACTGTAACGTTCGTCAGTACAGCCAAAGATAATATCGTCCACATATATTTGGCACACGGATAATTCATCATCATAGGTTTTGGTGAAAAGAGTTGGGTCAAGTGAACCGGGTTTGAAGCCTTTCTTCATGAGGAATTCCTTCAGTGTATCATACCACGCCAGAGGGGCCTGCTTGAGGCCATAGAGGGCCTTGTTGAGTCTGAAGACTTTGTCAGGATGCTTAGGGTCTTCAAAACCTGAGGGTTGAGCAACATACACTTCTTCCTCAAGCTTACCATTGAGGAGTGCACTTTTCAAGATGATATTATGATGGTTAGCATAAGCAAGCAATATGCGAATAGCTTCAATTCCATCAAGAGGTGCAAAAGTTTCATCGAAATCAATTCCTTCAACCTGTGTGTAGCCTTGAGCTACAAGATGAGCCTTATTCCTCACCACTAGGACATATTCGTCTTGCTTGTTGTGGTAGATCCACTTTGTACCTATGATGTTATGCTTGTGTGGATCTAGTCGCTTGACAAGTTCCCACACATTGTTGAGTTCAAATTGATGTAATTCCTCTTGCATTGCTTGAATCCACTCAGGCTCCAGAAATGCCTCATCAACTTTGGTGGGCTCTATGATAGAGACAAAAGTGAAGTGCCCACAAAAGTTAGACAAATGTGAAGCTTTTGAGAATGTGAGAGGACCTAGTGCATTGGTGTCGTCGAGGATTTTCTCAATATGCACTTCATTTGCCACGCGAGGATGAGCAGGTTGACGACTTTGATTGGGCTGAGCATTTTCTTCAATGACATTTTCCTCAGATGCACCAACATGATTTTCTCCACGGTCTGGAATCACTTCTTCAGCAGGTTCTTTAGTGGGTATGACATCCTCAGTAGCCTTGAACTTGATGGATTCCTCGGGAGACATTTCATCTAGCATAGGAGGTAGGTGCTCTGTTTGTGAGTCGTTAGTTTTATCGAACCGCACATCTACAGTTTCAATAACCTTGTTATGTTAGGTGTTGAAGACTCTGTAGGTGTGCGAGTCCTTTCTGTAACCAAGCATAAAACCCTCGTGTGCTTTTGATGCAAATTTAGAATTGTGATGAGGATCTCTAATCCAACATTTAGCACCGAAGACTTTGAAATAACTCACATTGGGTTTCTTGTTAGTCAGGAGTTCATATGAGGTCTTCTTGAAGAATTTGTGAAGATATACCTTGCTGATGATATGGCACGCAGTATCAATAGCCTTAGGCCGGAAGCGACGAGGTGTCTTGTATTCATCAAACATAGTGTGAGCCATCTCAACAAGAGTCGTGTTCTTGCGCTCCACGACGCCATTCTGCGGAGAAGTGTATGGGGCAGTGATACGTCTCCAACGTATCTATAATTTTTGATTGTTCCATGCTATATTATATTCTGTTTTGGACATTATTGGGCTTTATTATACACTTTTATATTATTTTTGGGACTAACCTATTAACCGGAGGCCCAGCCCGGAATTGCTGTTTTTGCCTATTTCAGAGTTTCGCAGAAAAATAATATCAAACGGAGTCCAAACGGAATGAAACCTTCGGGAACGTCATTTTCAGAACGAACGTGATCCAGAGGACTTGGACCCTACGTCAAGACATCAACCAGGAGGGCACGAGGTAGGGGGGCGCGCCTACCCCCCTCCCTCCCCAGGCGCGCCCTCCACCCTCGTGGGCTCCACGTTGCTCCACCGACGTACTTCTTCCTCCTATATATATACCTACGTACCCCCAACTATCAGATACGGAGCCAAAAACCTAATTCCACTGCCGCAACCTTCTGTACCCGTGAGATCCCATCTTGGGGCCTGTTCCGGAGCTCCGCCGGAGGGGCATCGATCATGGAGGGCTTCTACATCAACACCATAGCCTCTCCGATGAAGTGTGAGTAGTTTACCTCAGACCTTTGGGTCCATAGTTATTAGCTAGATGTCTTCTTCTCTCTTTTTGGATCTCAATACAATGTTCTCCCCCTCTCTCGTGGAGATCTATTCGATGTAATCTTCTTTTGCGGTGTGTTTGTTGAGACCGATGAATTGTGGGTTTATGATCAAGTTTATCTATGAACAATATTTGAATCTTCTCTGAATTCTTTTACGTATGATTGGTTATCTTTGCAAGTCTCTTCGAATTATCAGTTTGGTTTGGCCTACTAGATTGATCTTTCTTGCAATGGGAGAAGTGCTTAGCTTTGGGTTCAATCTTGCGGTGTCCTTTCCCAGTGACGGTAGGGGCAGCAAGGCACGTATTGTATTGTTGCCATCGAGGATAACAAGATGGGGTTTATATCATATTGCATGAGTTTATCCCTCTACATCATGTCATCTTGCTTAAAGCGTTACTCTGTTCTTATGAACTTAATACTCTAGATGCATGCTGGATAGCGGTCGATGTGTGGAGTAATAGTAGTAGATGCAGGCAGGAGTCGGTCTAGTTGTCTCGGGCGTGATGCCTATATACATGATCATACCTAGATATTCTCATAACTATGCTCAATTCTGTCAATTGCTCAACTGTAATTTGTTCACCCACCGTAAATACTTATGCTCTTGAGAGAAGCCACTAGTGAAACCTATGGCCCCCGGGTCTATTTTCCATCATATTTAATCTCCCGACAACAAGCTATTTCTGACGCCGTTTTTATTTTGTTTACTTTACTTTGCATCTTTATCATAAAAATGCCAAAAATATTATCCTATCATATCTATCAGATCTCACTCTTGTAAGTGACCGTGTAGGGATTGACAACCCCTTATCGCGTTGGTTGCGAGGATTTATTTGTTTGTGTAGGTGCGAGGGACTCGTGCGTGGCCTCCTACTGGATTGATACCTTGGTTCTCAAAAACTGAGGGAAATACTTACGCTACTTTGCTGCATCACCCTTTCCTCTTCAAGGGAAAACTAACGCAGTGCTCAAGAGGTAGCAAGAAGGATTTCTGGCGCTGTTGCCGGGGAGTCTACGCAAAAGTCTACATACCAAGTACCCATCACAAACCCTTATCTCCCGCATTACATTATTTGCCTTTTGCCTCTTGTTTTCCTCTCCCCCACTTCACCCTTGCCATTTTATTCGCCCTCTCTCTTTCGTTTGCCTCTTTTTCGTTTGCTTGTCGTTATGGCTAGTCCCCTTTCTGCTCCTTTGTCCCCTGAGTTTGAAGTTCTCCACTTTAAACAAAGACAAGGAGAAAATTTAAAAGATGCTTGGCATAGGATGATGGAATCTTATCGTAATTACACCTTAGAGGTGAGTGTTAGAATTTTGCTTCGCAGTTTTTACGTTGGACTAAATATTTCCCATAGACAACTCTTGGATTGTGTTGCCAAAGGAAATTTTATTGAAATTGTTCCCAGTGTTGCGCATGAAATCATAGTGGGGGTAGTGGGAACACTACCTCAACAAAAAAAGGGGGTCACAACATACCCAGGAAGAGACACAAGTTTTTGAAAAAAATTGCGAAGTAACTAAGATCTTACAGAAGTCTCTTGAACCTCTTAAGAGCGTTAGCAGAAATATTCACCGCATGAATATGTTGATTACCCTTTGCAATAAGCGGTTGGATTCTTGAGATCTAAAAATTTCCGAATATGAAGGGAAATGTAAAGAACCTCCCGGATTCGAGCTTGATTCTGCTAAAAATTTGAAAGCCAAAGATGGCAATACCTAGATCTATCCTTGCTATTATGCCTAGCTAGGGGCGTTAAACGATAGCGCTTGTTGGGAGGAAACCCAATTTTATTTTTAGTTTTTTTTTATTTTTGCTTCTGTTTAGGAATAAATCTTTGATCTAGCCTCTGGTTAGACTTGTTTTTATGTTTTAATTAGTGTTTGTGCCAAGTTAAACCTATAGGATCTTCTTGGATGATAGTTATTTGATCTTGCTGAAAATTCCAGAAACTTTCTGTTCACGAAAATAATTGTTAAAAATCACCAGAACGTGATAAAATATTGATTCCAATTGCTGATGATCAATAAACAAATTGTCTAGGTCTTCCTATTTTGGCTGAATTTTTGGAGTTCCAGAAGTTTGCGTTAGTTACAGATTACTACAGACTGTTCTGTTTTTGACAGATTCTGTTTTTCGTGTGTTGTTTGCTTATTTTGATGAATCTATGGCTAGTAAAATAGTTTATAAACCATAGAGAAGTTGGAATACAGTAGGTTTAGCACTAATATAAATAAAGAATGAGTTCATTACATTACTTTTAAGTGGTGTTTTGTTTTCTTTCGCTAACGGAGCTCACGAGATTTTCTGTTAAGTTTTGTGTTGTGAAGTTTTCAAGTTTTGGGTAAAAGATTTGATGGATTATGGAACAAGGAGTGGCAAGAGCCTAAGCTTGGGGATTCCCATGGCACCCCAAGATAATCTAAGGACACCAAAAATCCAAAGCTTGGGGATGCCCCGGAAGGCATCCCCTCTTTCGTCTACTTCCATCGGTAATTTTACTTGGAGCTATATTTTTATTCACCACATGATATGTGTTTTGCTTGGAGCGTCTTGTATGATTTGAGTCTTTGATTTTTAGTTTACCACATTCATCCTTGCTTTACACACCTTTTGAGATAGACACACATGATTCGGAAATTATTAGAATACTCTATGTGCTTCACTTATATCTTTTGAGTTATATAGTTTTTGCTCTAGTACTTCACTTATATCTTTTAGAGCACGGTGGGAACTTTTGTTTTATAGAAACTATTATTCTCTCATACTTCACTTATATTATTTTGAGAGTCTTAAAACAGCATGGTAATTTGCTTAAATAATCCTAATATGCTAGGTATTCAAGACTAGTAAAAACTTTCTTATGAATGTGATGAATATTAAGAGAAGTTTGATGCTTGATGATTGTTTTGAGATATGGAGGTAGTGATATTAAAGTTGTGCTAGTTGAGTAGTTGTGATGAGGACATGACTACCTTGGATACGACCAAAAATATTGCATACATGCATATTTGCCAGGTGATTTCTAGTGCAAACTATTCAATAATCTATTTATGTTATCCAGAACAAAAATACTTCACACACTTTTGTGTTTTGTCTAATTGCAGGTGTATGGGACATTTGTACAATCCACATATGAAGATAAGGCAAAAGGAGAAGTTTAGGTTCTGTTCAAAAAGTCCTCTCACGTCACTTTTGGGCCAAGAGAAGATAGAGTCCAAGTCTCTCACGTTCTGGATTCAGATTCGGACTGCACAGACATACCTGACTCAAAACGCCAACAACTTTTTCATACGGACTCCGAATTGGGTGATTCTTTTTTTGTTGGAAACTAGATTTCGTGCTCTTTCCAACCCAATTGGATTCACCTTTAAATTCGTCCGGAGCATTGAGTTATGGTCGAAACAATCTGACATTGCACCAGAATCCGAGTCAAACTACAAGTCCAAAGGTGTTGCATCACCTCCACTTGGGCCCATGAGCCTTGTACGACCTAGGGTTGGTTTTAGGCTGCCTTGGGACGTCCTCCCACCTCCTTGGCCGCCACCCCTTGCTCCTATATAAGTAGATCCATCTAGTAGCTTTTTCCTTGGGATTTGTTTAGTTAAAAGTTAGACATTGCAACTTCGTGTACTTCGTTTGTGTCCAACGACCAGACCAAGACCACTTACGGATCCCCACCACTATCAATACTTCATATATATTCGCAATATTCAGATTGCATTATCATATTCTTGCTCGTTCTTCGATTGCTTGCAGGAATAGACCTTCGTGGTCAGGCTGATCGTGCTTCCGGCATCGTCAGTAACCTCAGGAGATTGGTTTAGCGATTGATAAGGCGCAACGTCGTGCACGTTTGTAGTCGGATCGTCAAAGTCGTCTCCACCAAATCGATAGTTATCATCTCATCGAAAGATCGGGACACCCTCGCCTCTATCAAGAAGCCAAAATATTATCACAAGAAGTAGAAGGCATGAAAGTATTGCAACTCAGTTTGCACATATAAGTGAAGCTCTTATTCATATGAAAAGATTGACAATATTCATCATTAAACCATCCCAACATTGATGAACCATCACCAAGATTAGAGGTCATATCAAAATGATTAAACATTGGCACAATTATTTTCAAACATATTTGATCCAAATCTGATTTATTCCCTGATTCACTTGATTCTTTTGCATCGATAGTTAATTCAATGGGCTCACTCAAAATTGTTTGATCACATGGCAAAGTCAAATCATCAACATAGTCCTCTAAGGTAGCTGGTGTGATCAAAGTAGTGGGTAGCTCACCGCATGGTGCACTTAAATTGACAAGACATTCATCATACTCATGTGGAAGTGGAAGATTAGTACCTTTGTCATTACCTCTTATGATCAACTCAGATGAGGTAGGCACTCTCGGTGATGATGTGTCACATGGTGGAGGTGATGTAGTCCTCACAACAACGGATGTGGTTGTCATAGTATGCTTAGTAGTTGAAGGGACAACCGTATCAACTCTTGGAATGTGCATCTCGCGCTTGTTCTCCTTGTGCGCAACACGTCGTTTTATTTCCTGTTCAGCTTTGCAAGCAAGATGAAACAAATGGTCCATAGGATAACACTCTTCATGTATTAGTATCTCCTGAATGTCACGATTTAATCCTCCCCAAAATCTATCCATAAAATCTTCTTCACTTTCTTCTAAAGAGGAATGCAGCAAGGTAGTTTGTAAAGTATTATAATATTTCGTTACGGTGTCACTACCTTGTTTTAAATGTTGCAACTTTGTAATCATGTCACGAGTATAATAAGCGGGAACGAATGTATGTCGCATGGCAAGTTTCAAATCATCCCAAGTAGTAGGTATATCATTAGGGTGTAACCGACAATATTCACTCCACCAAACTACAGCATAACCAGTGAAAGAACCAACCGCAACCTTAACTTTTTTACGTACATCAAAATTATTGGAAGCAAATATATTATTTAGGTCAAACTCCCATTCAATATATAAAGCAGGTCTAAAACGGCCATTAAATGGTGGTATAGAAACATTAACCTGATCATGTGCATTTGGATGTTTGTGCACCTCTCGTGACGGTTGTGGTATTTGCATAGGTGATGGCACATCTCCCACGATCGACAAACCCCATGAATTGACTCTAGATCCTGTCATGATTAGTAGAAACAAGAAACAAAATTCAAGAATAATGTTCCTATGAACTACTAGGATGTGGTGGTAAAGCGCTCACAGTAAAGCAAATATCAATATCTTACAAGTTCTTACCAAGCAGCAGGTGGTGACAGGCAACCAGCGGTGTCAAATAACTCCAAAGATTGAGTAAAGCGATTGCCAGGGGAACGTACGTATACACGGTGTAGAAATATGTGTAGCTAGGTTGGCTATATATGGTAGCAAAATATTAGCAATAATCAATTCAGAGATGCAATGTTGAATAAACGCTCAACGACGGTACTGTGCTGGTCCTAGGCTAGACCGGACTAGAGACGCGAGCCTAGAACACTAATGAGGTCACGGCGTAGCACAATTAGCATCAATGAAGGATACTAAGTAGCTCTGGACAGCAAGATATAAGTGAAGATCACAACGGCAGTAAAGATAATGATGAAAAACAACTGCCAAGCAGGATATACAACAACTCTCTCCAACTTTCCTCTTGAAAAGTTTGTGCCAATTTTCTGATAATTTTTTTCAAAGAATGCTACTAACTCAAGCTTTCCAATGCAAAAAGAATCACTCAATTCCGAGTTGATATGAGGAGTCAAAGAATTCTGAAACTGGCTTGAAAAACTGGAATAAGCTGTGTCCGCGAACTTCGGACGGCAAAAAGACCTATTTAGAAGACGATTTTGAGGTGTCAAATAGTGAACTAGTCTCTGCAACTATTTAGATGCGGCTCGTCGCTAGCTTTCATTTGAGTACTCGTGGAGCCAAAACTGACTTCGTATGAGGAAGTTATGCCTGTTTTACTGAACAGTGCACAAAACAGATTCCAATCCGAATTCAACTACGAGATTGAGTCTAGATAGATCCGAATTTTTGTTTTTTTTTCTTCTCTTTTTTTCCTCACACTTTTTTTTCTTTTTCTTTCTCTCTTTTTTTCTGAACTTTTTTTCTCTCTTTTTTTTTCTTTTTTTTCTCTCCCTCTTTCCAAAACAAAATAGATAAGATGCAGATTGGATCAAGCGAAGATGTGAACAACCTCAACTATGATGAAGACAATGAACGGTGGGTAGCACGTGGTGGAAATTGATGAATGGGATGGTGGACAGCGGAAGAAATAATGATGCAGCGGCGGCGTGACTAATGTGAACAGAACTCGAAACTCTAAAGGAACTAGACACTAAGACCAGCAACTCGACACGACGATGCAACCGATAATTCAATAATGCAAACAATGAAAAGAAAACTGCAAAGGCTCAGACTGGCTTGGACAAAGGATGAATAGATCTAACTTTTTTGTGGCTTTTTCTTGGACAATAGGTAAGAAAATAAATCTAATCTAGGGGAAACTGGAAATTCTCACCGAGCAACCTGAAAACTGATACCACTTGATAGAGGCGAGGGTGTCCCGATCTTTCGATGAGATGATAACTATCGATTTGGTGGAGACGACTTTGACGATCCGACTACAAACGTGCACGACGTTGCGCCTTAGCAATCGCTAAACCAATCTCCTGAGGTTACTGACGATACCGGAAGCACGATCAGCCTGACCACGAAGGTCTATTCCTGCAAGCAATCGAAGAACGAGCAAGAATATGATAAAGCAATCTGAATATTGCGAATATATATGAAGTATTGATAATGGTGGGGATCCGTAAGCGGTCTTGGTCTGGTCGTTGGACACAAACGAAGTACACGAAGTTGCAATGGCTAACTTTTAACTAAACAAATCCCAAGGAAAAAGCTACTAGATGGATCTACTTATATAGGAGCAAGGGGTGGCGGCCAAGGAGGTGGGAGGACGTCCCAAGGCAGCCTAAAACCAACCCTAGGTCGTACAAGGCTCATGGGCCCAAGTGGAGGTGATGCAACACCTTTGGACTTGTAGTTTGACTCGGATTCTGGTGCAACGTCAGATTGTTTCGACCATAACTCAATGCTCCGGACGAATTTAAAGGTGAATCCAATTGGGTTGGAAAGAGCACGAAATCTAGTTTCCAACAAAAAAAGAATCACCCAATTCGGAGTCCGTATGAAAAAGTTGTTGGCGTTTTGAGTCAGGTATGTCTGTGCAGTCCGAATCTGAATCCAGAACGTGAGAGACATGGACTCTATCTTCTCTTGGCCCAAAAGTGACGTGAGAGGACTTTTTGAACAGAACCTAAACTTCTCCTTTTGCCTTATCTTCATATGTGGATTGTACAAATGTCCCATACACCTGCAATTAGACAAAACACAAAAGTGTGTGAAGTATTTTTGTTCTGGATAACATAAATAGATTATTAAATAGTTTGCACTAGAAATCACCTGACAAATATGCATGTATGCAATATTTTTGGTCGTATCCAAGGTAGTCATGTCCTCATCAAGTTGTGAATTTGAGAAATACTTGTGTTGAAGTTTGCATGTCCCGTAGCATGCACGTATGGTAAACGTTATGTAACAAATTTGAAACATGAGGTGTTCTTTGATTGTCCTCCGTATGAGTGGCGGTCGGGGACGAGCGATGGTCTTTTCCTACCAATCAATCCCCCTAGGAGCATGCGCGGTTTTTGATGACTTGTAGATTTTTGCAATAAGTATGTGAGTTCTTTATGACTAATGTTGAGTCCATGGATTATACGCACTCTCACCTTTCCATCATTGCTAGCCTCTTCGGTACCGTGCATTGCCCTTTCTCACATTGAGAGTTGGTGCAAACTTCGCCGGTGCATCCAAACCCCGTGATATGATACGCTCTTTCACACATAAACCTCCTTATATCTTTCTCAAAACAGCCACCATACCTACCTATTATGGCATTTCCATAGCCATTCCGAGATATATTGCCATGCAACTTTCCACCGTTCCATTTATCATGACACGTTCATCATTGTCATATTGCTTTGCATGATCATGTAGTTGACATAGTATTTGTGGCAAAGCCACCATTCATAATTCTTTCATACATGTCACTCTTGGTTCATTGCATATCCCGGTACACCATCGTAGGCATTCATATAGAGTCATACTTTTGTAACACCCCGGATGTAACTTTCCATATTTGTAACTCCAACTCTTGCCATTTTTGGCTATGTGCTATGATATTCTCCTCGTGGTCGGGTTTTGTCTTTCGTTTTGCATTTTGTTCATGTCATGCATTTCATATCATGTCATCATGTGCATTGCATTTGCATACGTGTTCGTCTCATGCATCCGAGCATTTTCCCCGTTGTCCGTTTTGCAATCCGGCGCTCCCATCTCCTCCGGCGCATCCCTCTTGTTTTCTTTCGTGAGCGGGTGTCAAACATTATCGGAATGGACCGAGGCTTGTCAAGTGGCCCTAGTATACCACCGGTCAAGTTTCGTTCCATTTGGAGGTCGTTTGGTACTCCAACGGTTAACCGGGCATCCGCTAAGTCCATCTGTGTGTTGCAGCAAAAACCCCTCTCTAAACAGCCCAAAACCCACCAAACTCTCTTCCATGCTGTAGAGCGTTCGATCACGATCGTGTGGGCGAAAACCGCGCCTCATTTGGAGCCTCCTAGCTCCCTCTACCTATTTATATGCTTCTCTCCCGAAATTACGTTCGCAGTCCAACCCTAGACAAACTTCCCTCCGCGCCGCCGGACGCGTCCGCCGTCGGCCGGACGTTTGGCGCCGCCGCCCCGGACCAGTGGCGTGCCGCCACGTGGCTCTCCCCGCCGCCAGCCGCCGCCGGCTGCCCGAGCCCGCGGGAGGCCCTCCCGGGCCCGAGCGCGCCCGCCGCCGCCCATGCTCTCTCCTCCACCGCGGCCCCGCGCCCGTGCCGGCCGGCCACCGCTCCGCCCCGCCGTCGGCCATCGCCGCCAACCTCGCTGCGCCTCGCCGCCGCGGCACGGCGCCGTCGCCGCCCGGCCTGGCCCTCGCCGCCCGGCGCCTCCCCACCGCGCCGCCACGGCCCCGCCGTCCTCTCCTTCCCCTCCGCCGCCTCCCCGCACTCCGGCGAGCTCCAACTCCGGCGGCCCGAGCTCCCTCGAGACCCATCCCGATCGGATCTGGAAGATACAGTAGAGGTTGACTTTTCCCGAAACCCCCCCCCGAAACTTCTAGGTCATTTGATTTTGATGATATGTGCCCCTGTTCAACATCACATAACTCTCTGTATGTAGCTCCGTTTCGCGCGTGTAATATGTCAAATTATTCGCCTCGTGATGCTCTACATTTTGTTCAATTGCACCATGTTCATTAGACGCCATCTTGATGCCCAAATCTCTGGTGCAAGAGTGCTAGTTGCTGTTATCTGCTGGTTCTTATCAGAACTTGGAGATTTGTTATTTTTGTATCGTTTAATCTGTGCATCTTATGGGCATGAGCTCTACATGTGTTTTGTTGTATGCCATGCCATCTTTCCAAGGGTGTATGCCATGTATTTTTGTGATCTCTGTGGTGACTAGCACAAGCATGCAAATTAGGCCCCGTAATGTTTCTGATTTCAGGGACTTGGCGATTTCTCTGTCTTTGTCTGCTGTTATTTTGTTGCCATGTAAACTTGATGATTCAGAGAGATCCATGCATATTTTGGAGATGTTCAGTAAGTATGTTTTGTAGATATTGTAGTAATTGATCCATTCCTGCCCTTGTTTGCAATTATGGAATGACATAGCATGACTCAATCTTGCTCTACTTTTGCTATAAAATATTTCTGGCAGATTCTTAACATAATATTCAATTTTGCCAAGCTTGTTGTAGATGATCCATACATGCTATGTACTTGATCTTGCCATGGATAGCTTCATACACATGCCATCTTGCTGTAGGTATGCTTGTTTTGTCATGCATTGCTTTGTGGTGAGTGCATAAAGCTCACCAACATGCCTTCATATTGTTGTTTCTGCCATGCTCTGTTTTCTGCTAAGTCTGAAACCTGTTAACGAAACTTGCTACGTTTACATGGTTGCCATCATATCTTCTGGTCCTTTTTGGCTTATGGTCAGTAAGGGACTTTTATCATATGCATTTAGTAGAATACTTTCATGCCTTGTTTTGCCATGTTAAGTTCCTGTAGAATATTGTTTTCGTGCTCTGAACATTGCTACCTGATGCTGTTTCTGCCATGTCCAGTAATTTCACTAAGTCTGTGAACCTGTTAGCTTTTGCACTTTTGCCATGCTTGTTTGAGCTTGTTATGTTGTGATCTAGCCGTAGCTCAGTGTTCATATTTTGTCAAGCATCTCCTGTAGATTACTGCCATATGCTTTGTTGCTACGTTGGAGTGCTGTAGCATTGTTGCTTGTTGCATTTTAAGTGCTATCATGCTGTTAATCGCAGATTCGTGTCATTCTTGTTTTGCTTGCCATTTGCAAACCGTGCATCCGTTTCCGGTGATCTTTATATCGACTTCGACCGAAATCATCTCATCTTTCCAGTGGCATACTTGGTTTGCCAAGTTACTGCCATGTTCATCATTTTCCTTCCGGAGCACGCATATGCATCGCATATCATATCCCGCATATCATACATGTTTTGCATCATGTTGCTTGTGCATTTCTCATGATTGATTGTGGTTCCATTGCTTGTGTTCTTGTCTTGGGTAGAGCCGGGAGACGAGTTCGTGAACGAGGAACCTGTTGAGTACGCTTACGAGGATCAAGCTTTCGACAACTCTGAGAACCTTGCAGGCAAGATGACCACCCCTCGAAATCACTTCTATCTTTGCTTTGCTAGTTGTTCGCTCTATTGCCATGCTGCGCTACCTATCATTTGTTATATCATGCCTCCCATATTGCCATGTCAGCATCTAACCATCCTTTTCCTAGCAAACCGTTGTTTGGCTAAGTTACCGCTTTTGCTCAGCCCTTCTTATAGCGTTGCTAGTTGCAGGTGAAGTTGAAGTTGGTTCCATGTTGGAACATGGACATGTTGGGATATCACAATATCTCTTATTTAATTAATGCATCTATATATTTGGTAAAGGGTGGAAGGCTCGGCCTTATGCCTGGTGTTTTGTTCCACTCTTGCCGCCCTAGTTTTTGTCATACCGGTTTTATGTTCCTTGAGTTTGCGTTCCTTACGCGGTCGGGTGATTTATGGGACCCCCTTGACAGTTCACCTTGAATAAAACTCCTCCAGCAAGGCCCAACTTTGGTTTTACCATTTGCCACCTAAGCCTTTTCCCCCGGGTTTTCGCGAGCCCGAGGGTCATCTTTATTTTAAACCCCCGGAACAGTGCTCCTTCGAGTGCTGGCCCAAACCGAGCGATGTCCGGCGCCCCCTGGGCAACCAGGGTCTATGCCAACCTGACGTCTGGCTCATCCGTTGTGCCCTGAGAACGAGATATGTGCAGCTCCTATCGGGATTTGTCGGCACATTCGGGGGCTTTGCTGGTCTTGTTTTACCATTGTCGAAATGTCTTGTAAACCGGGATTCCGAGACTTATCGGGTCTTTCCGGGAGAAGGTTTATCCTTCGTTGACCGTGGGAGCTTATGATGGGCTAAGTTGGGACACCCCTGCAGGGTATTATCTTTTGAAAGCCGTGCCCACGGTTATGAGGCAGATGGGATTTTGTTAATGTCCAGTTGTAGAGAACTTGTCACTTGACCCAATTAAAATACATCAACCGTGTGTGTAGCCGTGATGGTCTCTTCTCAGCGGAGTCCGGGAAGTGAACACGGTTTGAGTTATGAATGACGTAAGTAGGAGTTCAGGATCACTTCTTGGTCATTGCTAGATGACGACCGTTCCGTTGCTTCTCTTCTCGCTCTCATTTGCGCAAGTTAGCCACCATATATGCTTATTGCCTGCTGCAGCTCCACCTCATTACACCATCCTTTCCTATAAGCTTAAATAGTCTTGATCTCACGGGTGTGAGATTGCTGAGTCCTCGTGACTCACAGATTCTACCAAAACAGTTGCAGGTGCCGACGATGCCAGTGCAGATGATGGGATCGATCTCAAGTGGGAGTTCGATGAGGAACGTGGTCGTTACTATGTGTCTTTTCCTGATGATCAGTAGTGGAGCCCAGTTGGGACGATCGGGGATCTAGCATTTGGGGTTGTCTTATTTTCATTTGGATCTTGACCGTAGTTGGTCTATGTGTGTATTTTGGATGATGTATGAATTATATTTATGTATTGTGTGAAGTGGCGATTGTAAGCCAACTCTTTATCCCATTCTTGTTCATTACATGGGATTGTGTGAACATGACCCTTCTTGCGACAAAACCACAATGCGGTTATGCCTCTAAGTCGTGCCTCGACACGTGGGAGATATAGCCGCATCGTGGGCGTTACAACTTTGTTCTAGTATCGAGTTGTAATCATTGAGTTGTAAATAAATAGAAGTGTGATGATCATCATTTTCTAGAGCATTGTCCCAAGTGAGGTAAAATAAAAAAATAAAAAAAGAGAGAAAGACCATAAAAAAAGAGAAGGCCCAAAAAATGAGAGAAAAAGAGAGAATGGACAATGTTACTATCCTTTTACCACACTTGTGCTTCAAAGTAGCACCATAATCTTCATGATAGAGAGTCTCTTGTTTTGTCACTTTCATATACTAGTGGGAACTTTTCATAAACTTGGCTTGTATATTCCAACAATGGGCTTCCTCAAATTCCCTAGGTCTTCGTGAGCAAGCAAGTTGGATGCACACCCACTTAGTTTCTTTTGTTGAGCTTTCATATATTTATAGCTCTAGTGCATCCGTTGCATGGCAATCCCTACTCCTTGCATTAACATCAATCGATGGGCATCTCCATAGCTCATTGATTAGCCTCGTTGATGTGAGACTTTCTCCCTTTTTGTCTTCTCCACATAACCCCCATCATTATATTCTATTCCACCCATAGTGCTATATCCATGGCTCACGCTCATATATTGCGTGAAGGTTGAAAAAGTTTGAGATTACTAAAGTATGAAACAACTGCTTGGCTTGTCATCGGGGTTGTGCATGACGAGAGCATTCTTGTGTGACGAAAATGGAGCATGACTAAACTATATGATTTTGTAGGGATGAACTTTCTTTGGCCATGTTATTTTGAGAGGACATAATTGCTTAGTTAGTATGCTTGAAGTATTATGATTTTTATGTCAATATTGAACTTTTATCTTGAATCTTTCGGATTTGAATATTCATACCGCAATTAAGAAGAATTACATTGAAATTATGCCAAGTAGCATTCCACATCAAAAATTCTGTTTTTATCATTTACCTACTCGAGGACGAGCAGGAATTAAGCTTGGGGATGCTTGATACGTCTCCAATGTATCTATAATTTTTTATTGTTCCATGCTATATTATATTCTGTTTTGGACATTACTGGGCTTTATTATACACTTTTATATTATTTTTGGGACTAACCTATTAACCGGAGGCCCAACCCAGAATTGCTGTTTTTTGCCTATTTCAGAGTTTCGCAGAAAAAGAATATCAAATGGAGTCCAAACGGAATGAAACCTTCGGGAACGTGATTTTCGGAACGAACGTGATCCAGAGGACTTGGACCCTACGTCAAGACATCAACCAGGAGGGCACGAGGTAGGGGCGCGCCTACCCCCCCCCCCCCAGTCGCGCCCTCCACACTCGTGGGCCCCACGTTGCTCCACCGACGTACTTCTTCCTCCTATATATACCTACGTACCCCCAACTACCAGATACGGAGCCAAAAACCTAATTCCACCACCGCAACCTTCTGTACCCGTGAGATCCCATCTTGGGGCCTGTTCCGGAGCTCCGCCGGAGGGGGCATCGATCACGGAGGGCTTCTACATCAACACCATAGCCTCTCCGATGAAGTGTGAGTAGTTTACCTCAGACCTTCGGGTCCATAGTTATTAGCTAGATGGCTTCTTCTCTCTTTTTGGATCTCAATACAATGTTCTCCCCCTCTCTCGTGGAGATCTATTCGATGTAATCTTCTTTTGCGGTGTGTTTGTTGAGACCGATGAACTGTGGGTTTATGATCAAGTTTATCTATGAACAATATTTGAATCTTCTCTGAATTCTTTTATGTATGATTGGTTATCTTTGCAAGTCTCTTCGAATTATCAGTTTGGTTTGTCCTACTAGATTGATCTTTCTTGCAATGGGAGAAGTGCTTAGCTTTGGGTTCAATCTTGCGGTGTCCTTTCCAAGTGACAGTAGAGGCAGCAAGGCACATATTGTATTGTTGCAATCGAGGATAACAAGATGGGGTTTATATCATATTGCATGAGTTTATCCCTCTACATCATGTCATCTTGCTTAAAGCGTTACTCTGTTCTTATGAACTTAATACTCTAGATGCATGCTGGATAGCGGACGATGTGTGGAGTAATAGTAGTAGATGCAGGCAGGAGTCGGTCTAGTTGTCTCGGACGTGATGCCTATATACATGATCATACCTAGATACTCTCATAACTATGCTCAATTCTGTCAATTGCTCAACAGTAATTTGTTCACCCACCGTAAATACTTATGCTCTTGAGAGAAGCCACTAGTGAAACCTATGGCCCCCGGGTCTATTTTCCATCATATTTAATCTCCCGACAACAAGCTATTTCTGATGCCGTTTTTATTTTGTTTACTTTACTTTGCATCTTTATTATAAAAATACCAAAAATATTATCCTATCATATCTATTAGATCTCACTCTCGTAAGTGACCGTGTAGGGATTGACAACCCCTTATCGCGTTGGTTGCGAGGATTTATTTGTTTGTGTAGGTGTGAGGGACTCGTGCGTGGCCTCCTACTGGATTGATACCTTGGTTCTCAAAAACTGAGGGAAATACTTACGCTACTTTGCTGCATCACCCTTTCCTCTTCAAGGGAAAACCAACGCAGTGCTCAAGAGATAGCAGGCAGATAACTCATGAGTAATACCAAGTTCATCAAGATAGTCATCAAGTCCGGTGTTCTTGAACTCGGTCCCATTGTCACTCCTGATGTGCTTGATCTTCACACCAAAATTCGCCGAGGCCCTTGAGGAAAATCGTTTGAAGGCTTCCTGCACTTCAGTTTTGTACATAATTATATGCACCCAGGTGTAACGAGAATAATCATCAACAATAACAAAGCCATATAGATATGTTGCCTTTGTTAGTGTGGCATAATGAGTGGGGCCAAAGAGGTCCATGTGAAGTAATTCAAAAGGATGAGTGGTAGTCATGATCGCCTTTGAGGGATGCTTGGAACTGGTCATCTTTCTAGCCTCACAAGCCCCACAAAGAAGATCTTTGAGGAATTTGACACCCTAGATGCCAATGATGTGTTTCTTCTTCACAAGCGTGTGCAAGTTCCTCATGCCAGCATGACTGAGTCAACGATGCCATAGCCAGTCTTCTAAAGCTTTTGCAAGTAGACATGTGGCAGGCTGTGGTCCTGCAGAGAAATCAACAATATACAAGTCTCCTCTCCTAAAGCCTTCGAAGACTTTGGATTTTTCAGATTCCATGAGTGCTATGCAGCGATATTTCCCAAATATGACAACCATATCCAGATTACAAAGCATTGAGACAGACATGAGGTTGAATCCTAGGGACTCGACAAGCATGAATTTGCCCATGTGTCTATCCTTTGAGATTACAACCCTACCTAGACCCAATACCTTGCTTTTTTCCTTTGTCGGCGTAGGTGATATGCTTCAGATGCGATGGAGATAGGCAGTCCATGAGTAAATTTTTGTCACCAGTCATGTGATTTGAACATCCATTGTCGAGGACCCACTCAGTAGCTTTGAGAGATTCATCCTGTAGATGAATTAGTGCATCTTACGAACTCATATACTTCATAGTGAAAAATATGACATCAAATTCATCAGATATAATTCCATCAAGTAGTGCAATAGATATAGCAATATAAGGACCTGAGAAATGAGTAATTCATTTCTTCATGATTAGCTTGCGTTCTTTCAAGCTCTCTCAGGTCTCCAGTAAATTCTTTGGACGTTTTAAGTTCGTCTGGAGACCTGACCCTGCATAAGAGATTAGTTCCTTTTCTTCGCCACCCACATCTGGAGGGGTGGCAAAGAGTTCATCATTCTACGAGCTCCATAAGAGAATGGTGGCATTGAGTCCAGTGCACTTCGTTTCACACAAGAGGGGTTAGAGTATGCATATGAATAAGCAGAGAAATTCTTTGAGGACTTATGAACATAATGATTTGAAGAATAATGCACATACTCATAACTCTTAGATTTTCCCTGCGAAACAGAAGCAATAGTACGTGGATGATCATATGAGGAATTTGATCCATATGGGGAATTTGATCCATATGAAGACTTTGGTCCATATGAAGAATTTGATCTGGGGTTCCTATTCTTCACAGGTGGTGTCATGAGGACATTCACCTAAAGACTTTCAAGGCACCTTTTGGGGACCCAGATTTTCTTCATAGGGGGACCGTACCTGCAGTTAGTTCCAACATATCTAGCAAATACTTCTCATTCTGATTTTTGAACAATTTATAGTTGGAGTCAAATGACTCATCAGATGAATATGAAGATTCACGTGTAAAGCCAGATAAAGTGGATGGATCTACAGGAGATCCTGTTGCAGCAACCTACGAGGTTTTGGGGTATTGCTCAGGTTTCCAGTATGACCCATCAGCATTGAGTTTCCTCTCAAATGCAATACCCTCTTTCCTAGGGTTCCTATTGAGGATGTGCTTCTTAAGCACATCAGAAAGAGCCTGATACCCTTTGAGGCTTTTGTACATGTCTGCCACATATAATTCCTTCAACCCTACATTTTCGTCAGTGATACTTGTGGTATCCTCATATGAGGAATTTGTGACCACAGAAATAGTTGAAGAATTTATAGCAATAGAAGCATTTGAACTTCCAGCTGAAGAATTAGCAGATTCATGTTCAATGCATTTCAAACATGGTGGAATGAATTCTTCCTGAGCGAAACTGATCTGTTGAGCAAGCAAAGAATCATTTTCCCTTTGAAGATCATCATGACTCACCATTAGTTTCTCAAGATCTTGCTTTCTTTGAAGAAATTCATAAGAAAGCTTCTCATGATCGGCTAAGAGTGTTTCATGACGACCTTGAAGGTTATCTAACTTAGACTGTAGTCATTGAAGATTATCAGTCAGGGTTTGAGTTTGATTCAGTTCCTCACCCAACAGGTCATTGCTTTTGCCTAGCAAATTTTGTGAAAGTGCGTTATATCGACTAGAGGGGGGTGAATAGGCGATTTTTATGAATTCTTCACTGAGGAATTTGCGGGTGAGGAAATTCCTTAGCGAAGAACTACTTGCAGCGGAATAAGTACTCAAAAGTAAACATAACAGAACACAAGCATGGTCATCATGATGAAATGAAGACAAGCATAGAGTACAGAAAGCGTAAACACAGGATAACACAGGATGAAGACAAACAGACTGAAGAAATTGAACTGAGGAAATTCAGAAAGTCTTCAGTCAAAGTCTTCAAACACAGATATGAGGAAATGGAAGAGTTGAGGAAATAGAACCGGTAGGCTTGGTGAAGACAATGATTTGGTAGACCAGTTCCAACTGCTGTCTCAGTTGTACATCTGTTTGGAGCCGCTAGGTATTTAAACCCGAGGACACATAGTCCTGGACACACAGTCCTCACTGTATTCTCCTTGAGCTAAGGTCACACAGACCTCGCCCAATCACTCGTGGTAAGTCTTCAGGTGACTTCCGAACCTTCACAAACTCGGTCACTCGGCGATCCACAATTCCTCTTGGATGCTCTAGACCATGACGCCTAACCGTCTGGAAGAAGCACAGTCTTCAAAGGTAACAAGCGTCGGATCCACGCAGGATCAATCTCTTCAGTGATGCTCAATCACTTTAGTTCTGTAGGTGTTTGGGTTTGGGTTTTCCTCACTCAATGATTTTCGCTCAAAGTCCTCGGAGGATGGGATGCTCTCAAATGATAAGTGTCAGTTTCTCTCGGAGCAGCCAACCAGCTAGTGGTTGTAGGGGGCGGCTATTTATAGCCTAGGGAGCAGCCCGACATGATAAGACATAAATGCCCTTCAATGTTATGACCGTTAGGTGGGTAGATATTTTGGGACAGCTGGCGCGTAGCACAGCAACGGTCGGAAATTTGACTATCAAATTCCTCAGGGCTATCATGATCCTCACTGTGTAGGCAATCCGCACTGGCGAATTCCTAACTCCTCAGTCAGAACAAATTCCTCAGCGACCAGAAGAACTTCGTCTCTGTCACTGAAA
Source organism: Triticum aestivum (assembly GCF_018294505.1). Lineage (NCBI taxonomy): Eukaryota > Viridiplantae > Streptophyta > Magnoliopsida > Poales > Poaceae > Triticum > Triticum aestivum. The sequence continues at coordinate 207,901,607 of NC_057805.1, forward strand.
AAATTGAATGAACTGTATGAGATTTCCAATGGCTTCACTCGAAGGGATTGGTAGGTGTAGGATTTTGAGTTGAGCATCAGATGGAAATTTTTCCTTAGTACTTCCTCGACCCCCTTTAACAGTACGGTGTTTCCTATGACTCAAGAAAGAGAAAATGAAACTACGAAAACAAAAGTCTTCACGCTTCATGTTCCTCGAATGAATACCAAGTCTTCAAGGTCACACCCATTTCTTCACTTTCAAAGTCTTCAGAAAGTCTTCAGAAATCCAAAGTCTTCAGTCGAAGAACTTCATTTTTAGGGGTCGACTTTCTCTGTAAATATCAAACTCCTCATAGACTTATAGACCTGTGTACACTCATAAACACATTAGTCCCTTAACCTATAAGTCTTCAATACACCAAAATCACTAAGGGGCACTAGATGCACTTACAATCTCCCCCTTTTTGGTGATTGATGACAATATAGGTTAAGTTTTCAACGGGGATAAACATATGAAGTGTAAATACTGATATTGAGGAATTTGATTGCAAGATATAGAAGAACTCCCCCTGAAGATGTGCATAGTGAGGAATTTCCTTTTGAAGCAATGCACACTTGAAGAGTAGAATCATGGATATCTCCCCCTATATCTTGTAATTCATACACGCATTTGACATATAATATGAAGAATTTGAAATGCATGATGAAATATGGTGACTGATCTAATTCAGCATGCGTGCATTAACATTAACAAGGAATAAGCATGCAGAAGAACACAACAAAAGTATCAGGCCACCATAGAGTTTAAGTTTACAACTCGATCCAGCAAAGTCATCAGAAGAACGAGAGTTGTAACTTAGCAAAAAAACGCCCATATAAGATAGACCCGCTTGAAGACTAACTCGAATTTCCCCCCTTTGTCATCGAATGACCAAAAGGATCGAAAATGAGGACTAACGCCCCTGAAGAATATCAAGTTGATGAAGGAGCGCCAGCGTTGTTGGGGTCATTTGTTGATGTAGGGCCTGCCGCAGTGTCGTCCAAGTCTTCATTCTCGTCGGTGTCGCGCGATGAAGAATATGAGCTGGCCACCAAAGAAGGAACCTTGACCTTCTTGTATTTCTTCGGTGGAGGAACAGACCAGTCAAAATCTTCCTTGAGACCCATTTTCTTCATATCTTCTTCACCATATACATGTGACAGAATAGCCCAGGTGCGACCGAAGACTTCATGGAGGTAGTAATGGTTTTTCTTCACTGCATTATGTGTAGCAGTCATGTTGTGAAGAATTGAACCAAACTAACGCTTAACCCATTTATGGTTTCGATCCACCTTCTGGTGAAGACTAAGCAGAAGCTCACGGTCAGTCATCACACGAGGAGCAGTGGCTTGAGGATTTGGCTTGGAGGCATGGGCAGCAGAATCATGAGTGGCAGAGTCATCATTGGTGGAATAAGATGCAGCTTTGCGAAACTGACCATCCAATGGATGAATGCCTTCATCAATAACAGCTGGTGCCTTGCCCTTTTCATCAGTGGAGATATAGGTCCGCTTGAGGACTTCAATCAGGGGCAAGTAGCTGAGGTGATTCTGAAAATCAGCCTTATAGTTGAGTGAAGACCTTGTTCTGAGGAATCTCATAATCCACGGTGCATAAGGCTTCAGCTCAAACGGAGAAAGTGCAACATTTGCCAGAGTCCTCATGAAGAAGTCATGATAATTGACAAGAATGCCATGAATGATGTTGAATACCAGATTCTTCATGATGCCAACAATTTCATCATCAGAGGAGTCGTGGCCTTTGATTGGACTCATAGTCTTCGTCAGAATGCGATAGACCGTCCTTGGTACATACTGCAATTCCTTCATGAGGAATTTGGTCCTTGGGGCCTGACCTGGCTTCAATGGCTTCATCAGCACTTGCATATAATGGGCAGTCAGTTCAGGCTCTTGGTACAGGCAACGAGCTCCTTTAGGTGGAGGATTGATGGGCAGGGCGTGAAGTAATTCAGAGGCCGGTGCTTTGTAGTGAGTGTTTTCGGTCATCCAGTCCAAAACCCAGGAGTTCACATCGTCAGCATCTCCTGTGATGTGCAGTGTTGCATAGAATTGAAGAATGAGCTCTTCATTCCAATCAACTATGTCTGTGCAAAAGTTGAGGAGGCCTGTGTCATGAAGCACACTGAGGACAGGTGTGAAGCATGGTAGTGATTCCATGTCCACATGAGGAATATGCTCGTGGTCGAAGACTTTGTCCTTGTTGAAGAGCAGTGAAGAATAGAAGTTGGCCTAGCTGGCGGTCCAGAAGCGCTTCCTTCTAAGGCGAGCATAATCATAGGGATTGTAGTTTGTGAAGAACACGTGATCGCCGAAGAAATCATCAGCCTTGAATTTCTGCTTCTTTGAGAACGGATCCTTTGGCTTGGGCTGAGGAGTGTCAGTCAATTGCATTATTACCTTAGGAATCGCAATCTCAGGCTCCACAGGCTGAGGAATTGCAGCTTCTTCTTCAGTGACAGCCTGGGTCTTCAATTCTTCATTTACATTTTCTTCAGCACTAGTGGCTGGAATTTCTTCATGGACAGAAGGTGTGGCATGTGGTTCATTAGATCCCATTTGAACTGTAGTTACTTGGGACTGAGGAATTTGTTGCAACAGTGTGAACAGTGGAGAGTTGGGGTGCTGACTTTCCCAAAAGTCATCATTCAGCACAGGTGTGGTACAGCCAATGTCCACATCCTCATCTTCCATTTCTTCGACCCCGGCCTCTTCAGTAGTAAACTGAGGCATAGGCGAGGAAACAACTGGAGTTGAAGGGATTGCATCCACTTCAATTTCTTCATCCAACTGCTCTGACGAAGCAGTAGAAGGATTTTCTTCATCGGATTCGCTAGGAATCATATATTCTTCATCATAAGGAACAAGGTCCTTTGATGGAATGGTTGAGATAGGAACAGCATCAATGGGGTTTGCAAACGAGCTGGTCAAAGACTTCATCTTCTTCGGAGCTGAAGAATCTGATGAAGTTGATGCCTTCCTTTTCTTCACTATTGCGCGCTCTGTAGCCTTAGTCTTCTTCACATCTGAAGCAAATGGAAGGATCGGAGTTGGGGTAGGTGCGGGAGGAGCAGAGGAATTTGGTTGAGTTTCTTCAGGCACAACTGATGCAGTTGCCCTGACCTCTTCATTTTCTTCAGGCGCACCACTAGTGGATGCCCTGGCAATTTCATTAGGGGCTGGAATGCAGTCATCAGCCCTGGAACTCACATTTTCTTCAGCAGCCTGAATGTCATCAGCGGTGCTGGCATGTTCTTCAGTCGGTTGAGCAGATGCTTCAGCCTGAGGAATTTCTGGTTGCGATGGAGCTGCAACATTTGGAGTGAACTTTTCTGTCAACTTCACAAAACGGACTTTGGCTCCAAGCCAGTCAGTGCGGTATACGTCAAATTCATCACTGAGTTTCTTGATCTCAGATTGAATATTGGCAAGTTCTTCAGTTGTCATAGAGACAACGTGTTTCTTTAGAAAACGCTCCTTCTTGTACTGCGCTTTCTTGATCTGCCTGGCCTTTTCAAATTTCCATTTCTCTTCTTGTATGAAGGCAGTCAGCATATGACTTTGGCCAGGAGTCAGCTTGAAATCAGGCATAGGAGTGTTTGGGTCCTTGTGCCAGAGATCAATGTAGTCGAGGATCAACTTTGGATCCAAAAGCAGAGGCACATTTGTGCCCTTGGCTCTAGCGGCCATGACCTGCCTGTCTCTGATGATTTTGGCAAGTTCCTCATCATCAGCTTCGTCTTCATCAGACGGCACTTGGAAGGCGACCTGCTTCTTGTGAGGACTTGAGCGAGAACCTCGTCCAACAGTGGCCTTTGTCTTTAGCAGAGAGGGGCCAGTTGAAGAATTTGGTGCAGCTGAGGAACTAGCAGAAGCTCCTGAGGCAATAGAGATGCCTGTAGTCCTTTAGCACGTGGCAAGATGCACAGGTGCAGAGGATTTGGTCGGAGCAGCTGAGGACTTGAGCGGAGGAGCTGAGGATTTTGGAGGAGCAGGAGCAGCGTGAGGAATTGGCCGTGAGGGCTTTGAGGATTCTGGCCGTGAGGGCATAGCTGAGGAACTCGGCCGTGAGGGCATTGAAGAAGAAGCACTTGGCTTGTGAGAAGGCTTCTTTGACATGGCCTTCTTCGGTTTTACAGAGGCCTCGGCAGCAGCAGCAGCAGCAGCAGAGTCTTTGTTGAATTTCCTCACTGCTTCTCAGGCTTGTCTAGCCAGCTTGGCCTGGCGCTTGGCCCATTCATCAGGATAATCCTCACCGCGCTTGAGGCTGGTGGGATCTGCTTCTTGGCCAGGTGCCAATGGAGGTCTTAGGCATGGAGGATTGAGTGTGAATTTCTTCATGTACTTGGGAGTTATATACCTGTACTCCCTCCACTCTCTTGCCCATCTCCTTTCTATCCTCTGTATGCGCACCTTGCGCTGATTTTTATCCTCTTTTCCGAACTTGGCCTCATCAGGAGTGCAATAGTCTTTGTATATGTCATCAGGGATCTCAAAGGCAGTATTGATTTCAGGCCTCTTTCCTCCTTTCTGTGGCTTCTTTCCATCAGCCATTTTCTTCAGATGAGGAATTTGAACAATAGAATTCTCTGAAGAAGTATGCAACTATTCTTCGAGGAACGCTGCAAAAGAGTTAAGTTGATGAGAACCTAGTGCTTCAGCAGCAGACATGAGTACCTGTGAACAGAGTATAGTTGCGAGGAATTTGGAGGTCATATGCGTTCTCAGAGGTTTTTCAAAAAGAACAAGTTTGAAGAATTTAACCAGATGAGTCTTGAAGAATTTCACTAAGCGTTCTTTGTCTTAGGTTCCAGAGTTGTACAGATCAGAAATCCACACAATTGAGGAATCTTGAAGAAAAATATAACTTAGAGAAATGAATCAAGAACATATGACATGTGAGGTGTTTAGTGGGTGAAGATTTGAAGAAAAACACCTTTGAAGATTTTGTAGAAATCATTTGAATCAAAGAGGGTAGTAAAAGTAACTTTTAATTACCTTGGACGAAGAACACGGCGAACTGGGATGTGGAGATGTGAAGTTAGTCAGTGCAGATCTTCCACACCCTAACTCGGCGGAGGAAGACAGCTACGGCGGCGGCGGAGTGAAGAAATCCGCGGCCGATGTGAGTACGACGGCGACGAGGTCGAGGCAGTGAAGCTCTTCCTCATCGGCGATGATGGAAGTAGCGGCGGCGCTAGGGTTTGAGAAGCTCGATCTGGAGTTAGGTCGAGCGGAGTAAAAGAGAAATGAGGAAGGGGAGGGGTATTTATAGCCACGGTGAAAAATTGTTCTCCTGAAGAATTTGGACGAACGTGCCCCTAACCCTTCTCATCCGCTTGACATGTGTCACCCACGTACTGAGAAGTGGAGATCGTGTGAGATCGTGGGTGAATAGATAAGTGTTTCGTGGAATTCAGAATGATTTGAGCGGCAAAACCGAAAATTTGGATAAGATAAGTTTTAGCGTTGCGTTCGCAAATTCTTTAGCTGACAAGGACACAGTGAAGATTTTGAACGAGTTTCAAATGGAACGCACATGAAGAATTTGTGAAAAGATTGGGTTGAGTATAGCATAGAGGGGGAAGGGTCCGATCACATTCACTTAGCAGAAAAACCAACTTGAAGAATTAGCCATAAGTGAATGTTGTAGAGGACATAAACTCATATATATATAAGAATGAAAAAATACGACGGAAAAGGTGAAGACAATGAAAAGTTGAAGAAAATGAACAACTGAGGAAAAACTCAAATTGAAGATTTTCAACTTTGGTGGTGGCGTGACCCACCATATAAGAATGATGATTTCAGACACCGCGTACAATTGTCATAGGGTTCTGAGAATCAAATTCTTTGTTAATTTCTTCACACTTAGAGTGTTATTCTTCATTGATTGAAGAAAAACGTTTCTTCATGTGTTGCATGTCTAAGCCATCAATTTTGCATAAGTGTTAGCATGTGTTGCATCTCTTCTCAAGGGCTTTGTGAAGATATTGGCTAGCTGTTCTTCAGTCTTCACGTGCTCAATAGAAATGTCGCCCTTCAACACATGATCACGAAGAAAATGATGACGAATCTGAATGTGCTTTGTCTTCGAGTGCTGAACTGGGTTGTGAGCAATCTTGATGGCACTCTCATTGTCACAGAAGAGAGGCACATTCTTCACGTTGACGTCGTAGTCCTTGAGAGTTTGCTTCATCCACAGCAATTGAGCACAACAAGAACCAGCAGCAATGTACTCAGCTTCAGCAGTAGAAAGTGATACGCAGTTCTGTTTCTTCGAGGACCAACAGACCAAAGATCGTCCGAGGAAATGGCATGTGCCTGATGTTGACTTGCGGTCCACACGATCACCAGCATAGTCAGAGTCTGAATATCCAATGAGATCAAAAGCCGAGCCCTTGGGGTACCATAATCCAAGTGTTGGTGTGTGAGCTAGATATCGAAGAATATGCATCACAGCCTTATGGTGTGATTCCTTCGGTGTAGCTTGAAATCGGGCACACATGCAAACACTAAGCATAATATCTGGCCTAGATGCACATAGGTACAATAAAGAACCAATCATGGAGCGGTATACCTTTTGATCAAAGTCAATACCATTTTCATCAGTGCATAGATGACCATTTGTGGGCATAGGAATTTTGATGCCTTTGCAATCTTGCATGCCGAATTTCCTCAGTACATCCTTGAGGTATTTCTCCTGAGATATGAATATGCCATTGCGCTGTTGACGAATTTGAAGACCTAAGAAGAATTTCAACTCTCCCATCATAGACATTTGATATTCTTCACTCATCATATAGGCAAATTCATCACTATAACGTTGGTCAGTAAAGCCAAAGATAATATCATCAACATATATTTGGCACACAAACAGTTCACCATCATAAGATTTAGTGAAAAGAGTTGGGTCAAGTGAACCGGGTTTGAAGCCTTTCTTCATGAGGAATTCCTTCAAAGTACCATACCACGCCCGAGGGGCCTGCTTGAGGCCATAGAGGGCCTTAGTGAGTCTGAAGACTTTGTCAGGATGCTTTGGATCTTCAAAACCTGGGGGTTGAGCAACATATACTTCTTCCTCAAGCTTACCATTGAGGAATGCACTTTTCACATTCATTTGATATAATGTGATATCATGATGGTTAGCATAAGCAAGTAATATGCGAATAGCCTCAAGTTTAGCAACAGGTGCAAAGGTTTCATCGAAATCAATTCCTTCAACCTGTGTGTAGCCTTGAGCTACAAGCCGAGCCTTATTCCTCACCACAAGGCCAATTTCATCTTGCTTGTTGCGGTAGATCCACTTTGTGCCAATGATATTATGCTTACGAGGATCTGGATGTTTGACCAGTTCCCAGACGTTGTTGAGCTCGAATTGATGTAATTCTTCTTGCATAGCTTGAATCCACTCAGGCTCCATAAATGCTTCATCTACCTTAGTGGGCTCTGTGATAGAGACAAAAGCAAAGTGCCCACAAAAGTTAGACAAATGTGAAGCTCTTGAGCGTGTGAGAGGACCTGGTGCTTCAATGTCATCGATGATCTTTTCAACTTGCACTTCTCTTGCAACGCGAGGATGAGCTGGTTGTCGTCGAGGAATTTGATCAGCATTTTCTTCAGCACCATTTTCTTCAGCATTTTCTTCAGGTGCATTAGCTCGACGTTCTTCACGTTCTGGAATGAATTCTTCAGCAGATTCTTCGGTCGGAATGACATCCTCAGTAGCCTTGAACTTGATAGATTCCTCAGGTGCTGGTTCATCTATCACAGAAGGTAGGTGCTCTCTTTGCGAGCCATTAGTTTCATCGAACCGCACATCTACAGTTTCAACAACCTTGTGAAGAACGTTGTTGAAGACTCTATAGGTGTGCGAGTCCTTTCCGTAACCAAGCATAAAACCATCATGTGCTTTCGGTGCAAATTTTGAGTTGTGATGAGGATCTCTAATCCAGCATTTAGCACCGAAGACTTTGAAATAACTCACATTGGGTTTCTTGTCAGTGAGGAGTTCATAGGCAGTCTTCTTGAAGAATTTGTGAAGATATACTCTGTTGATGACGTGGCACGCAGTATCAATTGCATCAATCCAGAAACGACGAGGCGTTTTGTATTCATCAAGCATAGTGCGAGCCATCTCAGCAAGAGTCATGTTCTTGCGCTCCACGACGCCATTCTGCTGAGGAGTATAAGGAGCAGATAACTCATGAGTAATACCAAGTTCATCAAGATAGTCATCAAGACCAGAATTCTTGAACTCAGTTCCATTGTCACTTCTGATGTGCTTGATCTTCACACCAAAGTTGGTTGAAGCCCTCGAGGAAAATCGTTTGAAGACTTCCTGCACTTCATGTTTGTAAGTAACAATGTGTACCCATGTGTAACGAGAGTAATCATCAACAATAACAAAGCCATGTTGAGATGCATCATTTGAAACTGCAGAATAATGGTTAGGACCAAAGAGATCCATGTGAAGCAATTCAAATGGTCGAGTAGTAGTCATGATAGTCTTCGCTGGATGCTTAGCCTTTGTCATCTTCCTAGCTTCACAGGCTCCGCATAAGTGATCCTTGAGGAATTTGACATTCTCAATGCCAATGACATGCTTCTTCTTCGCAAGTGTGTGCAAATTCCTCATGCCTGCATGACCAAGTCGTCGATGCCATAGCCAGCCTTCTGAAGCTTTTGCAAGTAGGCACACGGCTGGTTGTGGTCCTGTAGAGAAATCAACAATATACAAGTCTCCTCTCCTAAAGCTTTCGAAGACTTTGGAATTGTCAGCTTCCATAACCACAACACAGCGATACTTGCCAAAGACAACAACCATATCAAGATCACAAAGCATTGAGACAGACATGAGGTTGTATCCTAAGGACTCGACAAGCATGACTTTGTCCATGTGTCGATCCTTAGTGATCGCAACCTTACCTAGACCCAATACCTGACATTTTCCTTTGTCAGCGAAGATGATATGCTTCAAATGAGATGGAGATAAGGGAGCATCCATCAATAGATTCTTGTCACCAGTCATGTGATTTGTACATCCACTATCGAGGACCCACTCAGTGGCTTTGGGTTGATCATCCTGCAGATGAATTAGTGCAGCTTACGAACTCATATACTTCATCAGTGAAGAATCTGACATCACAATTCATCAGATCAATTTCATCAAGTAATAGAATAGATAAAGCAGTATGAGGACGTGAGAAATGAAAGTTCATTTCTTCATGATTAGCCTGCGTCCTTTCAGGCACTTTTCAGGCCTCCAGCAAATTCTTCAGACGTTCACGCATGTCTGGAGACCTGACCCTGCATAAGAGATTAGTTCTTTTTCTTCACCACCCACATCTGAAGGGGTGGCAAAGAGTTCATCACTCTGCGAGCTCCATATGAGAAAGGTGGCATAGAAGCCAGTCCATTTCGTTTCACATAAGAGGAGTTAGGATAAGCATATGAATAAGCAGAGAAATTCTTCGAGGACTTCTGAACATAATGGTTAGAAGAATAATGCTCATATTCATGGCCCTTAGCTCTTCCCTGTGAAACAGAGTTGTTAGCACGATGATATTCATATGAGGACTTTGATCCTTTTGAGGAATTTGATCCACGTGAGGAATTTGGTCCGTATGAGGACTTGGATCCATATGAAGAATTTGATCTGGGGTTCCTATTCTTCACAGGTGGTGTCATGAGGACATTCACCTGAAGACTTTCAAGGCACTTTTTGGGAACCCAGATTTTCTTCATAGGGGAACCGTTCCTGCAGTTAGTGCCAACATATCTAGCAAATACTTCACCATTCTGATTTTTGAACAGTTTATAGTTGGACTCAAATGACTCATCAGAAGAATGAGGAGATTCACATGTAAAACCAGATAGATTAGATGGATCAACTGGAGGTCCCTTTGCAGCAACCCATGAGGTTTTGGGGTACTGCTCAGGCTTCCAATATGTACCATCAGCATTGAGTTTCCTTTCAAAGGCAATACCCTCTTTCCTAGGGTTCCTGTTGAGGATCTGCTTTTTAAGCACATCACAAAGAGTCTGATGCCCTTTGAGGCTTTTGTACATGCCTGTCATGTACAATTCCTTCAGCCCTGCATCATCAGTTATACTGGCAATGTCCTCAGTTGAGGAATTAGTGATAGCAGAGACAGTTGAAGAATTTGTAGCATTAGAAGCATTTGAACATTCAGGTGAAGAATTAGCAGATTCACATTCAATGCATTTCAAACATGGAGGAACAAATTCTTCCTGAGAAGCGCTGATTTGTTGAGCAAGTAATGAATCGTGCTCCTTCTGAAGATCTTCATAACTCACACTTAGCTTTTCAAGATCTTGCTTTATCTGAAGAAATTCATAAGAAAGCTTCTCATGATCAGAAAAGAGAGTGTTATGATGACCTTGAAGGTTGTCAAACCTAGTCTGAAGTCTTTGAAGATTTTTAGTCAAGGTTTTAGTGTGATCCATTTCTTCACCCAACATATCATCACTTTTGTCTAGCATGTTTTGAACCTTTTCAAAAGCCCTTTGTTGTTTCACAGCAATCTTAGCAAGTTTAGAGTAGCTGGGCTTGACGTTTTCATCAGATTCATTCTCACTAGATTCAGAGGAGGTATATTTGAGTACCTTGGCACCCTTTGCCATGAAGCAATAGGTGGGAGCATAATCATCATTGCCTTCATCAGCCTTGTTGGTGAAGCCATTTTCTTCAGAGTTGAAGATAGACTTGCTGACGAATGCAGTAGCAAGAGCTAGACTCGCCACACCAGACTCGGACTCCTTAGATACCTCCTCTTCCTCATGTTCCTCGGATTCAGCCTCAGAGTCCATTTCCTTGCCAATTAATGCCCGAGCCTTCTTGGAGCTGCTCTTCTTGTGAGACAAAGACTTCGAGGATTTTGATGATGAAGATTTTGAGGATTTCTTCTTTTTCTTCACATCAGAACTGTAATCCTTGTATTTCTTCTTCGTTGATTCCTTTTCCCACTGAGGACAATCTTGAATGTAGTGTCCAGGTTTCTTGCATTTGTGACAAAGCCTCTTCTTGTAGTCACTGGATGAGGAATCATTGCTCCTTGAGGATTTTCCAAAGCGACCAGGTCTTGAGAACCTCTGAAATTTCTTCACGAGCAATGCTAGCTCCTGGCACAGTTCTTCAGGATCACCAAGGCTACTACCAAAATCTTCACCTTCAGATTCAGAGACGACCTTGGCCTTCAGGGCAAGTGATCTGCCATAGCTCGAACCATAGAGATCTCTCTTCTCAGCAAGCTAGAACTCATGAGTATTTAGCCTCTCGAGGATATCAGCGGGATCAAGTGACTTGTAATCAGCACGCTCTTGTATCATCAATGCCAGAGTATCAAATGAGGAATCAAGCGATCTCAGCAATTTCTTCACCACTTCATGGTCGGTGATGTCAGTGGCACCAAGTGCTTGAAGCTCATTTGAGATGTCAGTGAGGCGATCGAAGGTTTGTTGAACATTTTCATTGTCGAGTCCTTTGAAGCGGTTGAAGAGATTGCGAAGAACGTCAACTCGAGAGTCACGCTGTGTTGAGACTCCTTCATTTACTTTGGACAGCCTATCCCAGATAAGCTTAGCAGTTTCCAAAGCACTCACTCTTCCATACTGTCCTTTGCTCAGATGGCCACATATGATATTCTTCGCTTGAGAATCGAGTTGCTTGAATCTCTTCACATCAGCAGCATTCATAGAAGGTGTGACTGAGGGAACACCATTTTCCACAACATACCGGAGATCGTTATCAATTGCCTCAAGATGCATTCGCATCTTATTCTTCCAGTAGGGGTAGTCCGTCCCATCGAAGTTAGGACACCCAGCAGAGACCTTGATCATACCTGCGGTCGACATAACTAAAACTCCAGGCGGTTAAACCAAAATCACACAGAACAAGGGAGTACCTTGCTCTGATACCAATTGAAAGTGCGTTACATCGACTAGAGGGGGTGAATAGGCGATTTTTATGAATTCTTCACTGAGGAATTTGCGGGTGAGGAAATTCCTTAGCGAAGAACTACTTGCAGCGGAATAAGTACTCAAAAGTAATCATAACAGAGCACAAGCATGGTCATCATGATGAAATGAAGACAAGCATAGAGTACAGAAAGCGTAAACACAGGATAACACAGGATGAAGACAAATAGACTGAAGAAATTGAACTGAGGAAATTGAGAAAGTCTTCAGTCAAAGTCTTCAAACATAGATATGAGGAAATGAAAGAGTTGAGGAAATAGAACCGGTAGGCTTGGTGAAGACAATGATTTGGTAGACCAGTTCCAACTGCTGTCTCAGTTGTACATCTGGTTGGAGCGGCTAGGTATTTAAACCTGAGGACACACAGTCCTCACCGTATTCTCCTTGAGCTAAGGTCACACAGACCTCGCCCAATCACTCGTGGTAAGTCTTCAGGTGACTTCCGAACCTTCACAAACTCGGTCACTCGGCTATCCACAATTCCTCTTGGATGCTCTAGACCATGACGCCTAACCGTCTGGAAGAAGCACAGTCTTCAAAGGTAACAAGCGTCGGATCCACGCAGGATCAATCTCTTCAGTGATGCTCAATCACTTTGGGTTTGTAGGTGTTTGGGTTTGGGTTTTCCTCACTCAATGATTTTCGCTCAAAGTCCTCGGAGGATGGTATGCTCTCAAATGATAAGTGTCAGTTTCTCTCGGAGCAGCCAACCAGCTAGTGGTTGTAGGGGGCGGCTATTTATAGCCTAGGGAGCAGCCCGACATGATAAGACATAAATGCCCTTCAATGTTATGACCGTTAGGTGGGTAGATATTTTGGGACAGCTGGCGCGTAGCACAGCAACGGTCGGAAATTTGACTATCAAATTCCTCAGGGCTATCATGATCCTCACTGTGTAGGCAATCCGCACTGGCGAATTCCTAACTCCTCAGTCAGAACAAATTCCTCAGCGACCAGAAGAACTTTGTCTCTGTCACTGAAGAAATTGACTGAACTGTATGAGATTTCCAATGGCTTCACTCGAAGGGATTGGTAGCTGTAGGATTTTGAGTTGAGCATCACATGGAAATTTTTCCTTAATATTTCCTCGACCCCCTTTAACAGTACGGTGTTTCCTATGACTCAAGAAAGAGAAAATGAAACTACGAAAACAAAAGTCTTCACGCTTCATGTTCCTCGAATGAATACCAAGTCTTCAAGGTCACACCCATTTCTTCACTTTCAAAGTCTTTAGAAAGTCTTCAGAAATCCAAAGTCTTCAGTCGAAGAACTTCATTTTTAGGGGTCAACTTTCTCTGTAAATATCAAACTCCTCATAGACTTATAGACCTGTGTACACTCATAAACACATTAGTCCCTTAACCTATAAGTCTTCAATACACCAAAATCACTAAGGGGCACTAGATGCACTTACATTTTGAATCCTTTCCAAAGCTTTTTCTTGTTTAGTGGCAATATTAGCAAGCTTGGAATAGCTAGGTTTGAGGTTTTCATCAAATTCATCTTCACTAGATTCAGAGAAGCGATATTTGAGTACCTTGGCACATTTTTCCATGAAGCAATAGGTGGGAGCGAAGTCATCGTTGACATCTGTGATATAAAAGCGCATAGTTATGACGATATTCAAGGCAATGATCATGTATATAGGCATCACGCCCAAGACAAGTAGACCGACTCTTGCCTGCATCTACTACTATTACTCCACCAATCGACCGCTATCCAGCATGCATCTATGGTATTAAGTTCATTAAGAAGGGAGTGACGCCTTAAGCAAGATGACATGATGTAGACAAAGTAAACCCAACCAACATGAATAAACCCAATAGTTTTACCCTTAATGGCAATAATACAAATACGTGTCTTGTCCCCTTCTGCCACTGGGATACAGAGCACCGCAAGACTGAACCCATTACAAAGCACCTCTCCCACTGAAGATGCATCAATCTAGTTGGTCAAACCAAACAGATAGATCAGAGAGAAATACAAAGCTATAACAATCATGCATAATAAAGTTCAGAAAAGAATCAATTACTTCTCATGAATATTCAGATCATAAACCCACAATTCATTGGATCCCAACAAACACACTGCAAAAAAAGATTACATCGGATAGAACTCCAAAAAACACCTAGGAGAACATTGTATTGAAGATCAAAGAGAGAGAAGAAGCCATCTAGCTACTAGCTATGGGCCCGTAGGTTTGTGGTGAACTACTCACGCATCATCAGAAGGCAGCAAGGATGATGTAGAAGCCCTCCGTGATCGATTCCCCCTCTGGCAGAGTACTAGAAAAGGCCTCCAGATGGGATCGTGGAAGAACAGAAGCTTGCGGTGGCAGAAAAAGTGTTTCGGGTGGCCCTATGTTGGTTTGGAATATTTCTGAATTTATAGAGGTGGATTAGGTCAAGGGGTGCTACGGGGGGGCCACAAGCTCAGGGGGCGCCTACCCCCCTAGGGCGCGCCCTGTGAGCTTGTGGCTCTCCCTTTTGCCTCCTCCCGAACCTTCTAGGGTCCCTTCTGGTCCATAAAAAATCATCGTAAAGTTTCATCACGTTTGGACTTCTTTTGATACTAATCTTCTAAAAAGTCAAAAACAAGCGAAAAATAGGTACTGGCACTGGGCACTAGGTTAATAGGTTAGTCCCAAAAAATAATATAAAATAGCATATAAAGCATCCAAGATTGATAATATAATAGCATGGAACACTAAAAAATTATAGATATGTCAGAGACGTATCAGGGCGACGCTTGATACGTCTCCAACGTATCTATAATTTTTTATTGTTCCATGCTATTATATTATCTGTTTTGGATGTTTAATGGGCTTTACTACGCACTTTTATATTATTTTTGGGACTAACCTATTAACCGAAGGCCCAGTGCAAATTGTTGTTTTTTTGCCTATTTCAGTGTTTCGCAGAAAAGGAATATCAAACTGTAACACCCCGAGAATCATGCTACAGTAACTCCCTGTGATTAAGCTAATCATGTTGCTAAACAGGGCTTGATCACAATTGCATCAAATTTCTTTTCAAACTCCTAGTTCAAACTTCAATTAAAATCAAAGTGGGAAATAAAAGTTTTCAAAAATTTGAACAAAAATGTTCGGGCCCTGCCAGAAATTGCACTGATAATTATTGTGGAGAAAACACATTTTTATAAAATACCTAAATACTTTTAAATGAAATAAAACAGAAAAGAAAATAAGTAAATAAAAAGAAAACAGAAAACAGAACAGACAAAGAAAAAAAAGGAGAAGGCCCTTCCCCCCCCACTGGACCCCCGGCCCAAACTGGGCCGCCACCCCCGACCCCCCGGCCCAGCCCACCTCTCCCCCGCGTCCCCTTCCCTGTTCCCCCGACCGGGGTCGGAACAGGGGCCGTCCCCGCCGCACCCCCTCGCCGGCGACGGGGAGGATAAGGGCGCCAGCACCCCCGCCTCCTCGGGCCTCTCTCCCACTCACCCCCGCTCTCCCTCTCGGCCTCTGCGCCTTCCCCCGCCAGATCCACCTCCCTCTCCCCTTCGATCCCCTCTGCCCGAGTGTGCTCGCCGCCGTTCACCGTCGTTCCCGCGGCCACCGTGCCCCGATTGCCCCAACGACGTGCCCGAACGGCTCCCCGCCGTCGACTACGTCGACTACGCCATCGGGAACGAGCCGAGCGCCTCTACACCGACCTCCACGAGCTCGTCTTCAACCTTCGGGTCGCCGGCGTTCGTCGCCGATTCCGGCTACCCCGCGCCCTCCCCGAGCTCACTGCCACTCCCTACGGCTCCGCTGTGAGCTCCCGCTTCTCCTCCCCCTCTCCGTTAGCTCGCCCGCATACCGTAGCCGCTGTTTCCACGCGCGCCCGAACGCCGCGCCGCGGAGCTCGCCGCCGGCGGGTCTCCGGTGACCAAATGGTCACGGGCGTAGGCCTGCTAGTTCGACCGCATCGTGCCGCACCCGCCTAGCTAGATAGTTCGGCCGCTCGCGTGCTCTAACGCCGCACCCGCCCCAGCCCGTAGCACCTCGCCGCCGGCGAGCTCGTAGCGCTCGCCCCCGCCCGTTCCAGCCCCTCCGGCCACCACCGTTGGACGCGCGGCGCCGAGCCGCGTCGAACGCGCCCAGCCACGCCCCCGCAAACCCCCTTTGCGTGAAACCCGCACCCCTCCCGAGCCGCGCCGCCGCGTTTGGCTCGCCGGAGTTGCTCCGGCCGCCGTACTGACCTGCCGCCGACGTGGCTGGCCTGGGACCACCCCAGTGCCCCTGCCAGTGGGCCCCGTGGGCTCCGTTGACTGGGTCAACGTGCTGACTGGGCAGGCCCAGTCACTGACGTGCGGGCCCCGCCTCAAAAATTAAAAAAGAAAAAGAAAAAGAAAAATGTTTTATAAATAAAAATAATTAATTAACTTAATCACTCACTGACAGGTGGGCCCAGTAGTTAATTAACTAAAAATTAATTAGTTTAATCTTCTGTTTAACCCACTGTCTATGACAGGTGGGTCCCCCGTGTCAGTTTTGACCAGTCAACCGGACTGTTGACCGCTAACGTCACTCATACGTCATGCTGACGTCATATCCCTTTTCTGTTAATTAAATAATTCCAGAAATTCAAATAAACTTTGAAAATTCATATCTTTTAAACCGTAACTCGGATGAAAATGTTTTCTATATGAAAATTGCTCAGAACGACGAGACGAATCCGAATACGCAGTCCGTTCGTCCACCACACCTCCCTAACCTATCGAACTAGCAACTTTCCCCCTTCGGTCCGTCTGTCCGAAAATGCGAAACATCGGGAATACCTCCCGGATGTTCCCCCCCTTCGCCGGTACCACCTACTGTCGCGTTAGGACACACCTAGCACCGTTCATTGTCATGTCACGCATCGTCATGCTTATGTTTGCATTGTATTTACTGTTTCTTCCCCCTCTCCTCTCCGGTAGACTACGAGACCGACACTGCTGCTGCCCAGTTCGACTACGGAGTTGACGACCCCTCCTACTTGCCAGAGCAACCAGGCAAGCCCCCCCCCCCTTGATCACCAGATATCGCCTATTCTTCTCTATACTGCTTGCATTAGAGTAGTGTAGCATGTTACTGTTTTCCGATATCCTATCCTGATGCATAGCCTATCCTTGCTACTACTGTTGCTACCTTACCTGCAATCCTACATGCTTAGTATAGGATGCTAGATTTCCATCAGTGGCCCTACATTCTTGTCCGTCTGCTGTGCTATACTATCGGGCCGTGATCACCTGGGCGGTGATCACGGGTATATACTTATATACTACATACATGACACAGGTGATGACTAAAGTCGGGTCGGCTCGTAGGAGTACCCGCAAGTGGATCTTTGTGGCAGAGCGACAGGGCAGGTTGAGACCACCCAGGTGAGAGGTGGGCCTGGCCCTGGTCGGCGTTCGCGGTTACTTAACACGCTTAACGAGATCTTGGTATTTGATCTGAGTCTGGCCATTTGGTCTATACGCACTAACCATCTACGCGGGAGTAGTTATGGGTATCCCGGCGTCGTGGTATCAGCCGAAGCCTTCTTGACGTCAGCGACTGAGTGGCGCGCGCCGGATTGGACTGGAACGCCACTAGGCTAGGTCTGCTTCCGGCCGCGTACGCAACGTGCAGGTGTGCATAGGGCGATGGGCCCAGACCCCTGCGCGCATAGGGTTAGACCGGCGTGTTGACCGCTCTGTTGTGCTTAGGTGGGGCTGCGACGCGTTGATCTTACGAGGCCGGGCATGACCCAGAAAAGTGTGTCCGGCCAAATGGGATCGAGCGTGTTGGGTTATGTGGTGCACCCCTGCAGGGAAGTTTATCTATTCGAATAGCCGTGTCCCTCGGTAAAAGGACGACCCGGAGTTGTACCTTGACCTTATGACAACTAGAACTGGATACTGAATAAAATACACCCTTCCAAGTGCCAGATACAACCCGGTGATCGCTCTCTAACAGGGCGACGAGGAGGGGATCGCCGGGTAGGATTATGCTATGCGATGCTACTTGGAGGACTTCAATCTACTCTCTTCTACATGCTGCAAGATGGAGATGACCAGAAGCGTAGTCTTCGACAGGACTAGCTATCCCCCTTTTATTCTGGCATTCTGCAGTTCAGTCCACTGATATGCCCCTTTACACATATACCCATGCATATGTAGTATAGCTCCTTGCTTGCGAGTACTTTGGATGAGTACTCACGGTTGCTTCTCTCCCTCTTTTCCCCCTTTTCTTTTCTATCTGGTTGTCACAACCAGATGCTGGAGTCCAGGAGCCAGACGCCACCGTCGACGACGACACTGGAGGTGCCTACTACTACGTGCAGGCCGCTGACGACGACCAGGAGTAGTTAGGAAGATCCCAGGCAGGAGGCCTGCGCCTCGTTCGATCTGTATCCCAGTTTGTGCTAGCCTTCTTAAGGCAAACTTGTTTAACTTATGTCTGTACTCAGATATTGCTGCTTCCGCTGACTCGTCTGTGATCGAGCACTTGTATTCGAGCCCTCGAGGCCCCTGGCTTGTATTATGATGCTTGTATGACTTATTTATGTTTTAGAGTTGTGTTGTGATATCTTCCCATGAGTCCCTGATCTTGGTCGTACACATTTGCGTGCATGATTAGTGTACGGTCAAATCGGGGGCGTCACAAGTTGGTATCAGAGCCGACTGCCTGTAGGAATCCCCCTTTCCACACTCCTTGGCCGAAGTCGAGTCTAGACATTACAAAACTTTTACTAACATGGCTGTGTGTCTTACGGGCCCACGTCGCCATTGGGTGGTACTAGTATCTTTTACTCCTCGACCTTTACTCTGGGACTCTGAACTCTCTTCTACTCGGGTTAAACGAATTTACTAACTCTAACACTAGGATCCCGTGACCACATTCACCCCAAAGTTGGATAAGCCATAGTTGTTTCTTAGAGTAGTATTTTGAACAATACACACACTGGCATTTGACTCCTTTGAAACGTCTTTGCTTTCAGATGGAACCCACGAGGCAGGTCGTTCGCCACACGACGGCCATTGGTGCCTCGGGATCACCTGCGGTGCTAGCTGAGATGATGACCTATCTGGGTTATCGCTGGCACCCTGAGTACACCGTCTACGAGGAGTACCAGGACTTTAACCAGGAGCAGTACCGTGCCATCGTCCACCTCTACTCTCGGGAGTACGACTCCACTACTGTGCTGCACACCGCACATGGTGTTGGTGTGACCATCGATATGGCTGTCCACGATGCTGCCTATGCTGCTCTGACACGTCTTCGTGGAGAGTATCGGGAGTTGGACACCTCCCCTTTCAGGCACATTGCTATCGCTTCTGATGTTGGTGCGGAGGGATACTATACTGCTGCCTACTCCACTGTCACCCGAGAGCCCTTCTACCATCAGAACCTGGTTCTGCATGCTGATGGGCTGGATCGAGCTAACCGAGCTCTTCACCACGAGATGTACACCACCCGTCAGCACCTTTACCGTGCTCTGACGCTGCTGCACCCCTTTTTCCGATCTGGACAGGTACCGCGTACTGCGATCTACCCAGCCAAGACCGTGATGCCCCACGGTGTCGGTTGGCCAGAGGTGGGAGGCTACTCTCCCGCACTTGGTCCTCTTCTGCCACCTGAGCGTCGGGCTCTACACCTGAGTATCCGCGGCCCCCAGTCTGCTGACGTGGAGGGCTATCCGTTGCCTCACTACCAGCTGTCGGGCTACGATTACCTCCACAGTACCTCTTGGGACTGATGTAGGCTTGCTTGTAGTGTTAGATGCATTCGCCGCGAGCCTGTGTGCCGCCTATGATGTTTTAGTCTATGTACTGAACTCTATGTACTGAACTCTATGCATGACCCCTTTTGTAAGTTATGCCGACTACTATGTAGTAGCTATCGTGCTCCTTTCATTATGCATGTTTCATCATGAATGATTCTTGTCTTTGCAAATATTTCCAATGCTGAACTACCCCTGTTATATATTAGCAGGATGGTTAGACCAGGTGGTCGTGGTCGTGGTGGCGATGCCCCACCACCACCTGAGTACATGGCTGGTATGATCCAACAGTTTGAACTGAACCGCCAATTCATGGAAAATATGATGGCTCAGTTCCCTCGCCCCAATATGAACCAGCAGTCAGCTCAAGTGACTCTTCAAGATTTCATACGCCTCAACCCAACCATCTACCGCAGCTCAACTCAGCCTCTGGATGCTGATGACTGGCTCCGTGACATCACCTATGAGATGGAGTCTGCTGATGTAGCCCCTGCCAGCTATGTCACCTTTGCTTCCTTCTTCTTGAAGGGACCCGCAGCTCAATGGTGGGACAGCCACAGGCGTACTCTGCCAGCTGGAACAATCATCACATGGCCAGACTTCCAAGCTGCTTTCCGTGCCCGCTTCATTCCTCAGGGAGTCATGGACCGGAAGAAGCGTGAGTTCCACAACCTCACCCAAGGCAACAAAACTGTCGAAGCTTATCAGCGGGAGTTTCTGGACCTGTCCCGCTATGCTGAAGAAGACATTGCAACTGATGCACGCAGACAGGAGAAGTTCCGTGATGGCCTTCAAGCTGACATCAAGCTCGCACTTCTAGTGCATGACTTTGCTGATTTCGCCACCTTGGTGAATAAGGCCATCAATGTCGAGACTGGTCTGCAGGAATACCAGAGCTCTCACAGGCGCAACCGTGACACGGGCTCATCTTCGGGCTCGCCCGCACAGAAGCGTAAGATATGGATCCCGAACAGCATGTACCGTCCAAATGCATCTGCCCCAAGGCAGACATATGCTGCACCTCGTCTGCCTCCACCACCATCTAGGCAGTCAAGACTTCCAGCTCCACCATCCCAAGCTCCTGTTCCCACTCCGAATAATGGCTTGTGCTTCAGGTGTGGTCAACCAGGGCACCGTGCTAAAGAATGCAACCAGAACCAGAATCAACTGGCCCTTCCAGCAACTGGCCGTAGTAACAATCAGCCCCGCAACAACAATGCTAAGTCTTATGGTCGTGCTCATGCCAACCATGTTGATCTCAACGAAGCTCAAGACCAGCCTACTACTGTGATGGGTACACTCCTCGTAAATTCAGTACCAGCATCCGTTTTATTTGATACAGGTGCATCGCATTCATTCATGTCAGAAGATTTTGCATACAAGCACGACGTTAAATGTGAGGAGATGAACACCTCTGTATTGGTCAAAACCCCCGTGGGACAGTGTCAAACCTCCTTGGTTGGCATCGATGTCCCCGTGGAAATCGAAGGGCTGGAATTCTATGCCTCTCCCATTATCCTGAAGTCGTCTAACATCGACCTCATTTTGGGTATGGATTGGTTGAAAGCGCATACTGCTTCTATAGTTTGCGCCACTAAAACCGTCCATCTGCTACACCCTTCAGATGAAATAGTTGCTTACCAAGCTCATCTGGTGCAAAATGCCGAGGCAAGGCTCTATGCATTGAATGCATTGAATGCTGCACCACTCGAGGGCATTGAAAACATTCCCGTCGTGCGTGAATTCCTCGACGTCTTTCCTGAAGAACTTCCAGGGATTCCCCCTGCTAGAGCTGTCGAATTCATCATCGACTTGAAACCAGGCACCACTCCTATAGCCAAGCGACCCTACAAAATGCCGCCGCATGAACTCCTTGAGCTTAAGGAGGAAATCGACAAATCCCTTCGCAAGGGATTCATTCGCCCAAGTTGCTCTCCTTGGGGAGCACCTTCTCTCTTTGTCAAGAAGAAGGATGGGACAAACCGGTTAGTTCAAGACTACCGTCCTATAAACCAAGCTACCATCCAGAATAAATACCCCCTTCCTCGGATCAATGATCTGTATGATCAACTGGCGGGTTTGTCAGTGTTCTCTAAGCTCGACTTGAGGTTGGGCTACCACCAGATCCGTGTTCGCAAAGAGGATATCCCAAAGACCGCCTTCGTGACTCGCTATGGTTCATACGAGTACACCGTCATGTCTTTCGGTTTAACCAATGCTCCAGCCACCTTCTCTCGTCTGATGAACTATATATTCATGGATTACCTCGACAAGTTCGTCGTGGTTTATCTGGATGATATCCTGGTATTTTCCAAGAACGAAGAAGAACATGCTGAACATCTTCGACTTGTGCTGGAGAAGCTACGAGAACATCAACTATATGCCAAGTTCTCCAAATGTGAATTCTGGCTACCGGAAGTAACCTATCTCGGGCATGTCATCTCTAAGGATGGTATTGCCGTCAACCCCGAGCGAGTTCAGGCTATTCTTGATTGGACTCCTCCCAAGAACGTTAAGCAAGTCAGAAGTTTTCTCGGTTTCGCCAGCTATTGCCGTCGATTTGTCGAGAACTTCTCCAAGATCGCCAGGCCTCTGACTAACCTGTTGCATAAGGGTGTCAAGTTCCAATGGACAGACAAATGTCAGGAAAGTTTCCAAGCACTCAAAGACAAGTTGACTTCTGCTCCAGTTCTAGCTCCACCTGATACTAAGAAGGACTTCGTCATTTACTGCGACGCTTCCCGTCAAGGATTAGGCTGTGTCCTAATGCAAGACCGCAAAGTGATTGCTTATGCCTCTCGGCAATTGCACCCTCACGAAGAGAACTACCCAATTCACGACCTCGAACTTGCTGCTGTCATTCATGCGCTGAAACAGTGGCGACATTACCTTCTCGGTAATCGTTGCGAGATCTTCACTGACCACCAAAGTCTGAAATATCTGTTTACTCAGCCAGATCTGAACCTCCGTCAACAGAGATGGATGGAGCTTGTTGCAAACTTTGACTTGGGTATTTCCTATACGCCAGGCAAGGCTAATGTAATGGCTGATGCCTTGAGCCGCAAGTCTTACTGCAACCACCTCCAGGTTCACAAAGTTCAGCCCTCGCTTGTCGAAGAATTCAGGAAGCTGAACCTCCATATTGTTCCTTCGGGTGCACTCACTCCCCCTCCTAAGGAGTTTGGCAAGGTGAACCTCCACGTTGTTACCCAGGGTTCCCTCAATACCCTAGTTGCTAAACCAGATCTCGAGGACAGCATCAAAAGGCTACAGAAGTATGACTCTGAAGCCCACAAGATTAAGCGCTACCTCGCAGAAGGAAAGCCCTCATTCTTCACTATTGCTGAAGATGGCACCTTATACTTCAAGGGCCGCCTAGTGGTGCCATGCGCAGAGAAAAACCTGGATATGACACAGGAAGTTATGAAAGAAGCTCATGATACACCTCTGTGTATCCATCCTGGTAGTACAAAGATGTATCAAGACATCCGTCAGAGATTCTGGTGGTCTAATATGAAGCAAGCCATTGCTCGTTATGTTGCTGAGTGTGACGTTTGCCGTCGTATCAAAGCAGAACATCAAAGGCCTGCTAGAACTCTGCAACCTATCTCTATTCCTGAATGGAAATGGGACCATGTTGAGATGGACTTCGTCACTGGATTTCCCAAATCCCAGAAAGGTAATGATGCTATTCTTGTCGTCATTGACCGGCTTTCCAAAGTTGCACATTTTCTGGCAGTCAAAGAAACGATCACTGCTAGCCAGTTGGCAATGCTCTATATGTCCAGGATTGTTTCACTCCACGGTATTCCATTGGTTATCAGCTCAGACCGTGGCAGCTTATTCACTTCAAGATTCTGGGCAAGTTTCCAAGAAGCTATGGGAACTCATCTGTCATTCAGTACTGCGTTTCATCCTCAATCGCAAGGGCAAGTTGAACGCGTCAACCAAGTTCTCGAAGACATGCTTCGAGCTTGTGTTATTTCCTTTGGCAAGAAATGGGAGGAATCTCTCCCGTATGCTGAGTTCTCTTATAATAATAGCTATCAAGCTAGTCTGAAGATGGCCCCCTTCGAAGTGTTATATGGACGAAAGTGCCGAACCCCTCTGAACTGGTCAGAAACTGGGGAACGTCCACTCTTCGGCCCGGATATTATCCAAGATGCCGAAGAACAAGTCCGCATTATTCGCGAGAATCTCAAGACTGCTCAGTCACGTCAGAAGAGTCAGTATGACCGTCATCATAAAGACATGGTCTATCAACCTGGCGAAAAGGCTTATCTTCGAGTCACACCTATGAAGGGTGCTCACCGCTTCGGGATCAGGGGCAAACTAGCTCCTCGCTATATTGGCCCATTCACTATTCTCGAAAGGCGTGGAAAAGTGGCATACCAACTGGAGCTACCGCCGAACCTTTCTCAGGTTCACGATGTGTTCCATGTGTCACAGCTCTGCCGTTGCTTCAAGGATCCAATCCGAGCTGTGGATCATGAAGTGCTCGAATTGCAGCAAGACCTCTCCTATAAGGAACATCCGGTCCGCATTCTCGACCAAGCTGAACGCCGCACACGTCAGAAGGCGATCAAGTTTCTCAAAGTCCAGTGGTCGCACCATTCTGAAGATGAGGCCACTTGGGAACGAGAGGATCGTCTGCGCGAAGAATACCCCGCACTGTTTCCTTCTACATCCTAAATCTCGGGACGAGATTTCTTGTAGTGGAGGAGATTTGTAACACCCCGAGAATCATGCTACAGTAACTCCCTGTGATTAAGCTAATCATGTTGCTAAACAGGGCTTGATCACAATTGCATCAAATTTCTTTTCAAACTCCTAGTTCAAACTTCAATTAAAATCAAAGTGGAAAATAAAAGTTTTCAAAAATTTGAACAAAAATGTTCGGGCCCTGCCAGAAATTGCACTGATAATTATTGTGGAGAAACACATTTTTATAAAATACCTAAATACTTTTAAATGAAATAAAATAGAAAAGAAAATAAGCAAATAAAAAGAAAACAGAAAACAGAACAGACAAAGAAAAAAAAAAGAGAAGGCCCTTCCCCCCCACTGGACCCCCGGCCCAAACTGGGCCGCCACCCCCGACCCCCCCGGCCCAGCCCACCTCTCCCCCGCGTCCCCTTCCCTGTTCCCCCGACCGGGGTCGGAACAGGGGCCGTCCCCGCCGCACCCCCTCGCCGGCGACGGGGAGGATAAGGGTGCCAGCACCCCCGCCTCCTCGGGCCTCTCTCCCACTCACCCCCGCTCTCCCTCTCGGCCTCTGCGCCTTCCCCCGCCAGATCCACCTCCCTCTCCCCTTCGATCCCCTCTGCCCGAGTGTGCTCGCCGCCGTTCACCGTCGTTCCCGCGGCCACCGTGCCCCGATTGCTCCAACGACGTGCCCGAACGGCTCCCCGCCGTCGACTACGTCGACTACGCCATCGGGAACGAGCCGAGCGCCTCTACACCGACCTCCACGAGCTCGTCTTCAACCTTCGGGTCGCCGGCGTTCGTCGCCGATTCCGGCTACCCCGCGCCCTCCCCGAGCTCACTGCCACTCCCTACGGCTCCGTTGTGAGCTCCCACTTCTCCTCCCCCTTTCCGTTAGCTCGCCCGCGTACCGTAGCCGCTGTTTCCACGCGCGCCCGAATGCCGCGCCGCGGAGCTCGCCGCCGGCGGGTCTCCGGTGACCAAATGGTCACGGGCGTAGGCCCGCTAGTTCGACCGCATCGTGCCGCACCCGCCTAGCTAGATAGTTCGGCCGCTCGCGCGCTCTAACGCCGCACCCGCCCCAGCCCGTAGCACCTCGCCGCCGGCGAGCTCGTAGCGCTCGCCCCCGCCCGTTCCAGCCCCTCCGGCCACCACCGTTGGACGCGCGGCGCCGAGCCGCGTCGAACGCGCCCAGCCACGCCCCCGCAAACCCCCTGTGCGTGAAACCCGCACCCCTCCCGAGCCGCGCCGCCGCGTTTGGCTCGCCGGAGTTGCTCCGGCCGCCGTACTGACCTGCCGCCGACGTGGCTGGCCTGGGGCCACCCCAGTGCCCCTGCCAGTGGGCCCCGTGGGCCCCGTTGACTGGGTCAACGTGCTGACTGGGCAGGCCCAGTCACTGACGTGCGGGCCCCGCCTCAAAAATTAAAAAAGAAAAAGAAAAAGAAAAATGTTTTATAAATAAAAATAATTAATTAACTTAATCACTCACTGACAGGTGGGCCCAGTAGTTAATTAACTAAAAATTAATTAGTTTAATCTTCTGTTTAACCCACTGTCTATGACAGGTGGGTCCCCCGTGTCAGTTTTGACTAGTCAACCGGACTGTTGACCGCTGACGTCACTCATACGTCATGCTGACGTCATATCCCTTTTCTGTTAATTAAATAATTCCAGAAATTCAAATAAACTTTGAAAATTCATATCTTTTAAACCGTAACTCGGATGAAAATGTTTTCTATATGAAAATTGCTCAGAACGACGAGACGAATCCGAATACGCAGTCCGTTCGTCCACCACACCTCCCTAACCTATCGAACTAGCAACTTTCCCCCTCCGGTCCGTCTGTCCGAAAACGCGAAACATCGGGAATACCTCCCGGATGTTCCCCCCCTTCGCCGGTACCACCTACTGTCGCGTTAGGACACACCTAGCACCGTTCATTGTCATGTCACGCATCGTCATGCTTATGTTTGCATTGTATTTACTGTTTCTTCCCCCTCTCCTCTCCGGTAGACTACGAGACCGACACTGCTGCTGCCCAGTTCGACTACGGAGTTGACGACCCCTCCTACTTGCCAGAGCAACCAGGCAAGCCCCCCCCCCCTTGATCACCAGATATCGCCTATTCTTCTCTATACTGCTTGCATTAGAGTAGTGTAGCATGTTACTATTTTCCGATATCCTATCCTGATGCATAGCCTATCCTTGCTACTACTGTTGCTACCTTACCTGCAATCCTACATGCTTAGTATAGGATGCTAGATTTCCATCAGTGGCCCTACATTCTTGTCCGTCTGCTGTGCTATACTATCGGGCCGTGATCACCTGGGCGGTGATCACGGGTATATACTTATATACTACATACATGACACAGGTGATGACTAAAGTCGGGTCGGCTCGTAGGAGTACCCGCAAGTGGATCTTTGTGGCGGAGCGACAGGGCAGGTTGAGACCACCCAGGTGAGAGGTGGGCCTGGCCCTGGTCGGCGTTCGCGGTTACTTAACACGCTTAACGAGATCTTGGTATTTGATCTGAGTCTGGCCATTTGGTCTATACGCACTAACCATCTACGCGGGAGTAGTTATGGGTATCCCGGCGTCGTGGTATCAGCCGAAGCCTTCTTGAGGTCAGCGACTGAGTGGCGCGCGCCGGATTGGACTGGAATGCCACTAGGCTAGGTCTGCTTCCGGCCACGTACGCAACGTGCAGGTGTGCATAGGGCGATGGGCCCAGACCCCTGCGCGCATAGGGTTAGACCGGCGTGCTGACCGCTCTGTTGTGCTTAGGTGGGGCTGCGACGCGTTGATCTTACGAGGCCGGGCATGACCCAGAAAAGTGTGTCCGGCCAAATGGGATCGAGCGTGTTGGGTTATGTGGTGCACCCCTGCAGGGAAGTTTATCTATTCGAATAGCCGTGTCCCTCGGTAAAAGGACGACCCGGAGTTGTACCTTGACCTTATGACAACTAGAACTGGATACTGAATAAAATACACCCTTCCAAGTGCCAGATACAACCCGGTGATCGCTCTCTAACAGGGCGACGAGGAGGGGATCGCCGGGTAGGATTATGCTATGCGATGCTACTTGGAGGACTTCAATCTACTCTCTTCTACATGCTGCAAGATGGAGATGACCAGAAGCGTAGTCTTCGACAGGACTAGCTATCCCCCTTTTATTCTGGCATTCTGCAGTTCAGTCCACTGATATGCCCCTTTACACATATACCCATGCATATGTAGTATAGCTCCTTGCTTGCGAGTACTTTGGATGAGTACTCACGGTTGCTTCTCTCCCTCTTTTCCCCCTTTTCTTTTCTATCTGGTTGTCACAACCAGATGCTGGAGTCCAGGAGCCAGACGCCACCGTCGACGACGACACTGGAGGTGCCTACTACTACGTGCAGGCCGCTGACGACGACCAGGAGTAGTTAGGAAGATCCCAGGCAGGAGGCCTGCGCCTCGTTCGATCTGTATCCCAGTTTGTGCTAGCCTTCTTAAGGCAAACTTGTTTAACTTATGTCTGTACTCAGATATTGCTGCTTCCGCTGACTCGTCTGTGATCGAGCACTTGTATTCGAGCCCTCGAGGCCCCTGGCTTGTATTATGATGCTTGTATGACTTATTTATGTTTTAGAGTTGTGTTGTGATATCTTCCCATGAGTCCCTGATCTTGGTCGTACACATTTGCGTGCATGATTAGTGTACGGTCAAATCGGGGGCGTCACAAGTTGGTATCAGAGCCGACTGCCTGTAGGAATCCCCCTTTCCACACTCCTTGGCCGAAGTCGAGTCTAGACATTACAAAACTTTTACTAACATGGCTGTGTGTCTTACGGGCCCACGTCGCCATTGGGTGGTACTAGTATCTTTTACTCCTCGACCTTTACTCTGGGACTCTGAACTCTCTTCTACTCGGGTTAAACGAATTTACTAACTCTAACACTAGGATCCCGTGACCACATTCACCCCAAAGTTGGATAAGCCATAGTTGTTTCTTAGAGTAGTATTTTGAACAATACACACACTGGCATTTGACTCCTTTGAAACGTCTTTGCTTTCAGATGGAACCCACGAGGCAGGTCGTTCGCCACACGACGGCCATTGGTGCCTCGGGATCACCTGCGGTGCTAGCTGAGATGATGACCTATCTGGGTTATCGCTGGCACCCTGAGTACACCGTCTACGAGGAGTACCAGGACTTTAACCAGGAGCAGTACCGTGCCATCGTCCACCTCTACTCTCGGGAGTACGACTCCACTACTGTGCTGCACACCGCACATGGTGTTGGTGTGACCATCGATATGGCTGTCCACGATGCTGCCTATGCTGCTCTGACACGTCTTCGTGGAGAGTATCGGGAGTTGGACACCTCCCCTTTCAGGCACATTGCTATCGCTTCTGATGTTGGTGCGGAGGGATACTATACTGCTGCCTACTCCACTGTCACCCGAGAGCCCTTCTACCATCAGAACCTGGTTCTGCATGCTGATGGGCTGGATCGAGCTAACCGAGCTCTTCACCACGAGATGTACACCACCCGTCAGCACCTTTACCGTGCTCTGACGCTACTGCACCCCTTCGTCCGATCTGGACAGGTACCGCGTACTGCGATCTACCCAGCCAGGACCGTGATGCCCCACGGTGTCGGTTGGCCAGAGGTGGGAGGCTACTCTCCCGCACTTGGTCCTCTTCTGCCACCTGAGCGTTGGGCTCTACACCTGAGTATCCGCGGCCCCCAGTCTGCTGACGTGGAGGGCTATCCGTTGCCTCACTACCAGCTGTCGGGCTACGATTACCTCCACAGTACCTCTTGGGACTGATGTAGGCTTGCTTGTAGTGTTAGATGCATTCGCCGCGAGCCTGTGTGCCGCCTATGATGTTTTAGTCTATGTACTGAACTCTATGTACTGAACTCTATGCATGACCCCTTTTGTAAGTTATGCCGACTACTATGTAGTAGCTATCGTGCTCCTTTCATTATGCATGTTTCATCATGAATGATTCTTGTCTTTGCAAATATTTCCAATGCTGAACTACCCCTGTTATATATTAGCAGGATGGTTAGACCAGGTGGTCGTGGTCGTGGTGGCGATGCCCCACCACCACCTGAGTACATGGCTGGTATGATCCCATCTTGGGGCCTTTTCCGGCGCTCCGCCGGAGGGGGAATCGATCACGGAGGGCTTCTACATCAACACCATAGCCTCTCCGATGATGTGTGAGTAGTTTACCACAGACCTTCGGGTCCATAGTTATTAGCTAGATGGCTTCTTCTCTCTCTTTGGATCTCAATACAAAGTTCTCCTCGATCTTCTTGGAGATCTACTCGATGTAATTCTTTTTGCGGTGTATTTGTCGAGATCCGATGAATTGTGGGTTTATGATCAAGATTATCTATGAACAATATTTGATTCTCCTCTGAATTCTTTTATGCATGATTTAATTATCTTTGCAAGTCTCTTTGAATTATCAGTTTGGTTTGGCCTACTAGATTGATCTTTCTTGCAATGGGAGAAGTGCTTAGCTTTGGGTTCAATCTTGCGGTGTCCTTTCCCAGTGACAGCAGGGGCAGCAAGGCACATATTGTATTGTTTCCATCGAGGATAAAAAGATGGGGTTTATATCATATTGCTTGATTTTATCCCTCTACAGCATGTCATCTTGCCTAATGCGTTAGTCTGTTCTTATGAACTTAATACTCTAGATGCATGCTGGATAGTGGTCGATGTGTGGAGTAATAGTAGTAGATGCAGAATCGTTTTGGTCTACTTGTCGCGGACGTGATGCCTATATACATGATCATGCCTAGATATTCTCATAACTATACGCTTTTCTATCAATTGGTCGACAGTAATTCATACACCCACTGTAAATTATGCTATCTTGAGAGAAGCCACTAGTGAAACCTATGGCCCCCGGGTCTATCTTCCATCATATTATTTTCCTATCAATTTACTATTCCTTCCATCTTTTATTTTGCAATCTTTACTTTCCAATCTATATCATAAAAATACCAAAAATATTTATGTTTATCTCTATCAGATCTCACTTTTGCAAGTGGCCGTGAAGGGATTGACAACCCCTTTATCGTGTTGGTTGCAAGGTTCTTATTTGTTTGTGTAGGTACGTGGCGACTTGCGTGTAACCTCCTACTGGATTGATACCTTGGTTCTCAAAAACTAAGGGAAATACTTACGCTACTTTGCTGCATCACCCTTTCCTCTTCAAGGGAAAACCAACGCATGCTCAAGAGGTAGCAAGAAGGATTTCTGGCGCCGTTGCCGGGGAGGCTTACGCCAAGTCAAGACATACCAAGTACCCATCACAAACTCTTATCCCTCGCATTACATTATTTGCCATTTGCCTCTCGTTTTCCTCTCCCCCACTTCACCCTTGCCGTTTTATTCGCCCTCTTTTTCCATTCGCTTTTTTCGCTTGCTTCCTTTGTGCTTGTGTGTTGGATTGTTTGTCACGATGGCTCAAGACAATACTAAATTGTGTGACTTTTCCAATACCAACAACAAAGATTTTCTTAGCACTCCGATTGCTCCTCTTACCGATGCTGAATCTTGTGAAATTAATGCTGCTTTGTTGAATCTTGTCATGAAAGATCAATTCTCTGGCCTTCCTAGTGAAGATGTCGCTACACATCTAAACAACTTTGTTGATTTGTGTGATATGCAAAAGAAGAAAGACGTGGATAATGATATTGTTAAATTGAAGCTATTTCCGTTTTCGCTTAGAGATTGTGATAAAACTTGGTTTTCGTCTTTGCCTAAAAATAGTATTGATTCTTGGAATAAGTGCAAAGATGCTTTTATCTCTAAGTATTTTCCTCCCGCTAAGATCATCTCTCTTAGAAATGATATTATGAATTTTAAGCAACTTGATCATGAGCATGTTGCATAATCTTGGGAGAGGATGAAATTAATGATACGTAATTGCCCTACACATGGATTAAATTTATGGATGATCATACAAAAAATTTATGCCGGATTGAATTTTGCTACTAGAAATCTTTTAGATTCGGCCGCGGGAGGCACTTTTATGGAAATCACTTTAGGAGAAGCTACTAAACTCCTAGATAATATTATGGTTAATTATTATCAATGGCACACCGAAAGATCTACTAGTAAAAAGGTTCATGCGATAGAAGAGATTAATGTTTTGAGTGGAAAGATGGATGAACTGATGAAAGTGTTTGCTAATAAGAGTGCTCCTATTGATCCTAATGATATGCCTTTGTCCACTTTGATTGAGAATAATAATGAATCTATGGATTTTAATTTTGTTGGTAGGAACAATTTTGGTAACAACGCGTATAGAGGAAACTTTAATCCTAGGCCGTTTCCTAGTAATTCCTCTAATAATTATGGTAATTCCTACAACAACTCTTATGGAAATTTTAATAAGATGCCCTCTGATTTTGAGACTAGTGTTAAAGAATTTATGATTTCCCAAAAGAATTTCAATGCTTTGCTTGAGGAAAAATTGCCTAACATTGATGAGTTGGCTAGTAACGTGGATAGAATTTCTCTTGATGTTGATTCTTTGAAACTTATATCTATTCCACCTAAGCATGATATCAATGAGTCTCTCAAATCTATGAGAATTTCCATTGATGAGTGCAAGGAAAGAACCGCTAGCATGCGTGCTAAGAAAGATTGCTTTGTAAAAGCGTGTTCTTCTAGTTTTCATGATAATAGGGATGAAGATCTAAAAGTGATTGATGTGTCTCCTATTAAATCTTTGTTTTGCAATATGAATCTTGATAATGATGGGACTGGAGATGAGTCAACTTTAGTTAAAAGGCGTCCCAATGATTCGGAGTTTTTAGATCTTGATGCAAAAATTGGTAAAAGTGGGATTGAAGAGGTCAAAACTTTACATAGCAATGAACCCACTATTTTGGATTTCAAGTAATTTAATTATGATAATTGTTCTTTGATAGATTGTATTTCCTTGTTGCAATCCGTGTTAAATTCTCCTCATGCTTATAGTCAAAATAAAGCTTTTACCAAACATATCGTTGATGCTCTAATGCAATCCTATGAAGAAAAGCTTGAATTGGAAGTTTCTATCCCTAGAAAACTTTATGATGAGTGGGAACCTACTATTAAAATTAAGATTAAAGATCATGAATGCTATGCTTTATGTGATTTGGGTGCTAGTGTTTCCACGATTCCAAAAACTTTGTGTGATGTGTTAGGTTTCCGTGAATTTGATGATTGTTCTTTAAATTTGCACCTTGCAGATTCCACCATTAAGAACCCTATGGGAAGAATTAATGATGTTCTTATTGTTGCAAATATGAATTATGTGCCCGTAGATTTCATCATTCTTGATATAGATTGCAATCCTACATGTCCTATTATTCTTGGTAGACCTTTCCTTAGAACGATTGGTGCAATTATTGATATGAAAGAACGAAATATTAGATTCCAATTTCTGTTAAGGAAAGGCATGGAACACTTTCCTAGAAAGAAAATTAAATTACCTTATGAATCTATTATGAGAGCCAC
The DNA here is from genome assembly GCF_018294505.1 of Triticum aestivum. NCBI lineage: Eukaryota > Viridiplantae > Streptophyta > Magnoliopsida > Poales > Poaceae > Triticum > Triticum aestivum. Next base: position 207,934,628 of record NC_057805.1, read on the forward strand.
TTATGGATTGCATACCAAAGATGACAATACCTAGATCTATTCTTGCCTTTATGCCTAGCTAGGGGCGTTAAACGATAGCGCTTGTTCGGAGGCAACCCAATTTTATTTTTGTTTCTTACTTTTTGGTTCTGTTTAGTAATAAATAATTCATCTAGCTTCTGTATGTGTTTTCATGTTTTAATTAGTGTTTGTGCCAAGTAGAACCAATAGGATCTTCCTGGGTGATAGTTGTTTGATCTTGCTGAAAAAGACAGAAACTTTGAGCTCACAAAAGTAATTGTTAAAATTCACCAGAACGTGATAAAATACCAATTCTTTTTGCAGTAGATCAATATACAAATTGTCCAGGTTTTCCTAGTTTTTCAGAATTTTTGGAGTTGCAGAAGTATTCGAACAAATCTGATTGCTACAGACTGTTCTGTTTTTGACAGATTCTGTTTTTCGTGTGTTGTTTGCTTATTTTGATGAATCTATGGCTAGTATCGGGGGGTATGAACCATAGAGAAGTTGGAATACAGTAGGTTTAACACCAATATAAATAAAGAATTACTTCATTACAGTACCTTAAAGTGGTGATTTGTTTTCTTATACTAACGGAGCTCATGAGATTTTCTGTTGAGTTTTGTGTTGTGAAGTTTTCAAGTTTTGGGTAAAGATTTGATGGATTATGGAATAAGTAGTGGCAAGAGCCTATGCTTGGGGATGCCCAAGGCACCCCAAGGTAAAATTCAAGGACAACCAAAAGCCTAAGCTTGGGGATGCCCCGGAAGGCATCCTCTTTTTCGTCTTCGTCTATCGGTAACTTTACTTGAGGCTATATTTTTATTCACCACATGATATGTGTTTTGCTTGGAGCGTCTTGTATGATTTGAGTCTTTGCTTTTTAGTTTAACACAATCATCCTTGCTGTACACACCTTTTGTAGAGACACACATGAATCGGAATTTATTAGAATACTCTATGTACTTCACTTATATCTTTTGAGCTAGATAATTTTGCTCTAGTGTTTCACTTATATCTTTTAGAGCACGGTGGTGGTTTTATTTTATAGAAATAATTGATCTCTCATGCTTCACTTATATTATTTTGAGAGTGTTTTAGAACAGCATGGTAGTTTGCTTTGGCTATAAAATTAGTCCTAATATGATGAACATCCAAGATAGGTATAATAAAAACTATCATATAAAGTGCATCAAATACTATGAGAAGTTTGATACTTGATAATTGTTTTGAGATATGAAGATGGTGATATTAGAGTCATGCTAGTTGAGTATTTGTGAATTTGAGAAATACTTGTTCTCAAGTTTGTGATTCTCGTAGCAGGCACGTATGGTGAACTGTTATGTGATGAAGTCGGAGCATGATTTATTTATTGATTGTCTTCCTTATGAGTGGCGGTCGGGGACGAGCGATGGTCTTTTCCTACCAATCTATCCCCCTAGGAGCATGCGCGTAGTACTTCGTTTCGATAACTAATAGATTTTTGCAATAAGTATGTGAGTTCTTTATGACTAATGTTGAGTCCATGGATTATACGCACTCTCACCCTTCCACCATTGCTAGCCTCTCTAATACCGCGCACCTTTCGTCGGTATCATATACCCACCATATACCTTCCTCAAAACAACCACCATACCTACCTATTATGGCATTTCCATAGCCATTCCGATATATATTTCCATGCAACTTACCACCATTCCGTTATTATGACACGCTCCATCATTGTCATATTGCTTTGCATGATCATGTAGTTGACTTCGTATTTGTGGCAAAGCCACCTTTATAATTCTTTCATACATGTCATTCTTGATTCATTGCATATCCCGGTACACCGCCGGAGGCATTCACATAGAGTCATATTTTGTTCTAGTATTGAGTTGTAAGTAAATAAAAGTGTGATGATCATCATTATTAGAGCATTGTCCCAAGTGAGGAAAGGATGATGGAGACTGTGATTCCCCCACAAGTCAGGATGAGACTCCGGACAAAAAGAAAAAAAAAAGAGGCCATAAAAAAAGAAGAGAAAAAAGGCCCAAATAAAAAAATAAAAAATGATAGAAAAAGAGAGAAGGGACAATGTTACTATCCTTTTACCACACTTGTGCTTCAAAGTAGCACCATGATCTTTATGATAGAGAGTCTCCTATGTTGTCACTTTCATATACTAGTGGGAATTTTACATTATAGAACTTGGCTTGTATATTCCAATGATGGGATTCCTCAAATTGCCCTAGGTCTTCGTGAGCAAGCAAGTTGGATGCACACCCACTTAGTTTCTTTTGAGCTTTCATACACTTATAGCTCTAGTGCATCCGTTGCATGGCAATCCCTACTCACTCACATTGATATCTATTGATGGGCATCTCCATAGCATGTTGATACGCCTAGTTGATGTGAGACTATCTTCTCCTTTTTGTCTTCTCCACAACCACCATTCTATTCCACATATAGTGCTATGTCCATGGCTCACGCTCATATATTGCGTGAAGATTGAAAAAGTTTGAGAACATCAAAAGTATGAAACAATTGCTTGGCTTGTCATCAGGGTTGTGCATGATTAAATACTTTGTGTGATGAAGATAGAGCATAGCCAGACTATATGATTTTGTAGGGATAACTTTCTTTGGCCATGTTATTTTGAGAAGACATGATTGCTTTGTTAGTATGCTTGAAGTATTATTATTTTTATGTCAATATTAAACTTTTGTCTTGAATCTTTCGGGTCTGAACATTCATGCCACAATAAAGAAAATTACATTGAAAAATATGCTAGGTAGCATTCCACATCAAAAATTCTGTTTTTATCATTTACCTACTCGCGGACGAGCAGGAATTAAGCTTGGGGATGCTTGATACGTCTCCAATGTATCTATAATTTTTGATTGTTCCATGCTATTTTATTATCTGTTTTGGATGTTTAATGGGCTTTACTATGCACTTTTATATTATTTTTGGGACTAACCTATTAACTGAAGGCCCAGTGCAAATTGCTGTTTTTTTTTTGCCATTTTCAGTGTTTCGCAAAAGGAATATCAAAAGGAGTCCAAACGGAATGAAACCTTCGGGAGAGTTATTTTTGGAACAAACGCAATCCAGGAGACTTGGAGTGGACGTCAAGGAAGCAACGAGGAAGCCACGAGGCAGGGAGGTGCGCCCAGGGGGGTAGGCGTGCCCCCCACCCTCGTGGGCCCCTCGTGGCTCCACCGACCTACTTCTTTCGCCTATATATACTCATATACCCTGAAAACATTCGAGAGCACCACGAAACCCTATTTCCACCGCCGCAACCTTCTGTACCAGTGAGATCCCATCTTGGGGCCTTTTTCGGCGCTCCGCCGGAGGGGGAATCGATCACAAAGGGCTTCTACATCAACACCATATCCTCTCCGATGATGTGTGGTAGTTTACCACAGACCTTCGGGTCCATAGTTATTAGCTAGATGGCTTCTTCTCTCTCTTTGGATCTCAATACAAAGTTCTCCTCGATCTTCTTGGAGATCTATTCGATGTAATTCTTTTTGCGGTGTGTTTGTCGAGATCCGATGAATTGTGGGTTTATGATCAAGATTATCTATGGACAATATTTGATTCTCCTCTGAATTCTTTTATGCATGATTTAATTATCTTTGCAAGTCTCTTTGAATTATTAGTTTGGTTTGGCCTACTAGATTGATCTTTCTTGCAATGGGAGAAGTGCTTAGCTTTGGGTTCAATCTTGCGGTGTCCTTTCCCAGTGACAGCAGGGGCAGCAAGGCACGTATTGTATTGTTGCCATCGAGGATAAAAAGATGGGGTTTATATCATATTGCTTGATTTTATCCCTCTACATCATGTCATCTTGCCTAATGCGTTAGTCTGTTCTTATGAACTTAATACTCTAGATGCATGCTGGAAAGCGGTCAATGTGTGGAGTAATAATAGTAGATGCAGAATCGTTTCGGTCTACTTGTCGCGGACGTGATGCCTATATACATGATCATGCCTAGATATTCTCATAACTATGCACTTTTCTATCAATTGCTCGACAGTAATTCGTTGACCCACCGTAAATTATGCTATCTTGAGAGAAGCCACTAGTGAAACCTATGGCCCTCGGGTCTATCTTCCATCATATTATTTTCCTATCAATTTACTATTCCTTCCATCTTTTATTTTGCAATCTTTACTTTCCAATCTATATCATAAAAATACCAAAAATATTTATCTTATTATCTCTATCAGATCTCACTTTTGCAAGTGGCCGTGAAGGGATTGACAACTCCTTTATCACGTTGGTTGCAAGGTTCTTATTTATTTGTGTAGGTACGAGGCGACTTGCGTGTAACTATAGGATCGAAAGTATGTCTAGAGGTTGGTGATTAGACTACTTGACCAATTAAAAATCTAGCCTTTTGCCAATTTTAGTTCTTGGCAGATTTTAGCAACCTAGCACAAGTCAAGCAATCAACCTACACATGCAATTCTAAGAGTGTAGCAGCGGAAAGTAAAACAATTGCATATGAAGGTAAAGGGAGGAGTTTGAGGGAGCAAACGCAATGTTGACACGGAGATTTTTTATCCATGGTTCCGATAGGTGGTGCTATCGTACATCCACGTTGATGGAGACTTCAACCCACGAAGGGTAACGGTTGCGCGAGTCCATGGAGGGCTCCACCCACGAAGGTCCACGAAGAAGCAACCTTGTCTATCCCACCATGGCCGTCGCCCATGAAGGACTTGCCTCACTCGGGTAGATCTTCACGAAGTAGACGATCTCCTTGCCCTTACAAACTCCTTGGTTCAACTCCACAATCTTGACGGAGGCTCCCAAGTGACACCTAGCCAATCTAGGAGACACCACTCTCCAAGAAGTAACCATTGGTGTGTTGATGATGAACTCCTTGCTCTTGTGCTTCAAATGATAGTCTCCCCAACACTCAACTCTCTCTCACGGGATATGGATTTGGTGGAAAGATGATTTGAGTGGAAAGCAACTTGGGGAAGGCTAGAGATCAAGATTTATGTGGTTGGAATGGAATATCTTGACCTCAACACAAGTGTAGGTGGTTCTCTCTCAGAAAATGTATGTTGGAAGTGTAGGCATGTTCTGATGGCTCTCTCCATGAATGAAGAGTGGGTGGAGGGGTATATATAGCCTCCACACAAAATCTAACCGTTACACACAAATCACCAAACTCGGTGGGACTGAATCATGAAACTCGGTCGGACCGATTTAGTTCAAAATGTGAATGTTAGGGTTTTCGGTGGGACCGACATGTCAACTCGGTGAGACCGACTTTGTTAGGGTTAGGGCATAACGTAATCTCGGTGAGACCGATTACACAAACTCGGTGAGACCGATTTTGGTAATAGACAAACAGAGACTTGGTCAGGCAAACTCGGTGGGACCGATTCGCTCATCTCGGTTAGACCGAAACATTACGAAAGGGAAACAGAGTGTTTGCATTGCAATCTCGGTGGGACCGATCGCTCATCTCGGTTCGACCGAAACGTTACGAAGGGAAATAGAGAGATTACAATCCCATCTCGGTGAGACCGAGATCCCTATCGGTGAGACCGAAAAGACTAGGGTTTCTGGCAGTGGCTATGTCAATTGAACTCGGTGGCGCCGGATAGACAGTTTCGGTGGGGCCAAATTTGACTTTTGGTTTGGGACATATGTGGATGTGAGAAAGTAGTTGAGGGTTTTTGGAGCATATCACTAAGCACTTTGAGCAAGAAACTCATTAAGCAACACCTCACCCCCTCTTGATAGTATTGGCTTTTCCTATGGACTCAATGTGATCTTGGATCACTGAAATGAAAAATGTAGAGTCTTGTGCTTTGAGCTTGAGCCAATCCTTTGTCCTTAGCATTTTGAGGGGTCCACTTTTCTCATCCATGCCATTCCAATCATTGAGCTTTCCTGAAATGTTTATCTTGAAATAGCATTAGCTCAATGAGCTATATGTTGTTAGGAATTACCAAAACCACCCAGGGATAGTTGCACTTTCAGTAACCTCCTACTATATTGATACCTTGGTTCTCAAGAACTGAGGGAAATACTTACGCTACTTTGTTGCATCACCCTTTCCTCTTCAAGGGAAAACCAACGCATGCTCAAGAGGTAGCAACGCTCTCTCTTCTCCTCTATGAACAACTCTTTTCTTCTTAATGAATGCAGGAATCCAACCATTTCAGAAAAAATAAAGCACATAGCGATACTTTTTGACAACTTTGATGATCGTAAATACAATGACCAAACTGAACCCTCACATCAAGTTTGAGTACCGCACATGTATTTCACTCGTCTCTACATTGCAAAGTTTCGATTTTGCATTTTCCAAAAACTCAAATTTCACTTGTATACAAGGCCGTTGCCCCTTTTATAACCAAAAAGTCTTCAATGAACATTGAGCTTGATAAAAAAATCTAGTTTTCTCCCACGCTTACCTTGAGGGCAACTCCAACATGGATCGCCAAACCTCCCATAAATATCCAGACCAGACGGTCCGGACACTTTTAGCCATCCAACGACAGCTCCTAAATTATCTGGACCGGTCCGGACATCTGAGATCCCGCAGACAGACACCAAACTGGGGGAGTTCGAACGTCCGCCACGGTGGACTCCGACAACGGAACCACCCAAAACCTCTCTCTCGTCGCATCCGCTTTGTTGGAGATATGCTCTAGAGGCAATCATGTATGATGATATTTCCTAATGTGTTCATGAATCAATATAGTCGTGAACAATATCAATGATGCATGTCGGCAAGTACCTGACTTTTGTGTGAGATCTTACATTCTATGATACATTCTTAATAGTCCCTAGTAAGAAAGACATGTGTGGACTCACATCGAACTAGACCGGCATGCAACATAGTGGATGGCTTAGTCTCACTAGCCATGTAGCATTGGATGCTAGCCGGATTGCGTGGACCTGGTCAGATATGGCATATGAGGCCATCTATAGTAGACCTGACTTGGACTCATATGGTTGTTAGATCGGACAAACCTAACCATGAGATGCAGCGACTGGTCATCTGTTAGTCTCTAGTTTGACATGTGTTGTGTGTCCTAGACTTCAGGTCAGCGCATGGACTCAGGATGGTGACTGGCCTGCTTCGGACTGATCAAATGTTGCTTTGTAACTTGGTAGTTATAGAAGTCGGGTTCAAGCTTGTCTATTTCCATGTCATGAGGCATGAAGTAAGATGGGATTTGCTTCTCCGGACTAGGAGATATACTCTAGGGCCCTTGTGTGATCCAATCTGGATAAACATGGCCATGCGACATGAATCTTTCCCTAATAATAAAGCACGCATTGAGTCTGCCGGGTTCACCGTCGCGTCCTTTTTACACAAAGGTCCCTGTAGTTTTTAGGAATTGAACCCGCAGTCCCTTTGTAAATTGATCCAAGAAAATGTTTTGGATTTACAAATTAACCCTGTATCTATCTGTATTCAATCCACGATCCTTTCTTCCAACAATTATCCCCTCGCTCGAGCGCTAACCCTTCTCGGCCCCAAGACGCTCGCCCTGGTCGCCGCCGCCGGCCTCCATTGCATCGCCTTGATGCCCAATGCCCGAATCTCGCAGCCCTCCACCAAATGAAAGCCGCCCGCCACCACTAGACCGTTGCTTCCGCGCTGATCTTCTCTCCCAGAGGCGCCACCATCTCCGAGCCGCCGTGGATCTCGTGCTGATGGGACTGACCGCCTTCGTGGCCCGGGCTAGCTTGCCAGCCGCTGCCGGAGACCCAAATCCCCGAGCTCTATGAGTCATGATGGGAATGGGTCGGGTTGGCCCGCCGGGTCACTGACCCGGCCCAAAAATTCGAGGCCAATGGGCCAAGTGGGTTGGCCTCAAATGATATACGGGTCAGTGAAGCCGGCGCCGTGAGACCCGATGGGTCAGACGGGTCAACCCATTGGCAGTAGATACTATACACACGTATTGTTAAGTTACTTGTATCCACCGACGTAGCTACCGTGGCCAGTCCTGCCTAAAGCATTTTTTAACATATGCAAAAAGTCCAATTTTTGAGCAACCAGCTGAATGCACTGAGAGATTATTCCTCTGGTTAGCTGAATGCATTAGACATTTAGCGTTCGCAGTCTGAATGCCCAGCCTACTGCAACCCACTCCACCGGAAGACAAGACAACACCTACGCACCTCACATCCAACATTGTATATCTATTCAAAATATCCCCTAAAAAATCTATTCAAAATAACTTAGTAACTAATGCCTGGTAGCATTGAAGCAGTATGCTTCAGAAAGTTTTTAGGTCCTCCTTTAGAATGGCCAGCCCTGCTATTTCTTTGTAAACAGAGATGTAAGTGTGAATTCGCTGGATTTTGGGTCGGCCTCATGTGCCCAACGGGTTGGTGAGGCCACAAATTTCTGATGAAATGGGCCGACCCATGGCCTCACATATTGACCTTGGGGCCACTGGGCCAGGTCCAAGGCCAGGTCTGGGTCGGTCCATTCCCATCTTGATCTACGAGCTAGCTAGCCGTTCTAGACGCCTCACCTAAAAACCTCTCCATCCCCCTGAGCGGTTGAGCCCCGCAGCCACCTCACCATCCGCCGTTGGGGCCGAGTGCGCAGGCGGACGGAGACGAGGATAGCGCGTATAGTGGAGGTGTTCCAGGGACGATGAGGAGTTCCAACAAATGGAAGAAGAGGCGGCACTCCCCGACAACCTCCTTCGTGGAATCCTCAAACGCCTCGACCCGCGCAAGGCGGCGAGCCTTCCCCCACCGGCTCTTCCTCCTGCACCTTGACGTTGGCCACTTCCCTGGCGATGCACCAGTCGAGATCATGGACACATTCACGGCCGCAACACATCCATGTATCCTCCTCCGGTCGGGTGCAAATGCGATTGCAAGGTTGCTATCGAGGCCTCCTCATCTTCTGCATGTCGGTCCTCAAGGGAGCATATATACTCATTGCTTCTCATTCCATATTTGTTCATTACGTTTATTTGCTAAATTGATGCTCATGATTGACTAATTGTGGTTGGAATTTCAGAATCATTTGCATCTCTTTGTTATCAATTTTTGTTGCAACTGTTCTGCCTGCAAGCAGGGATTCTTGGCTGCCCCCACATCCTTCTCCTAGCCACGTCCAGGCAGGGAAACAGTCACCCTGCGGCAATGATAGGGCCCGTTCGGAAGTGCTCCCGCTTCCCAAATGAGCCAGCTTCTCGTGGAGCCAGCGCTGGCTAGCTTCTCGCGGGAGCAGGCGGGCGTTCGGCAGCAGAGTAAACAATTTGTGGCACTGTAGCTTCGAGGAAAATGATTCGTGGCGCTGTAGCTTCGAGGAAAACGCTTCGCCAGGCACTTCGGGAGGGCATTCCACGTAATATCGAGCAACTCCTGCTTCTCGTATTCGCGGAGCTGGTCCGACGTTGCTTCTGAAATTTGCACGCAGTCCAGCTAGTTCTCCAGGAGCTGGCTTCTTGAAGCCCTCGCGTTCGGCCAGCTCCTCGCCCGCTTCCAGAGAAGCGCGGAGCTGGAGCACTTCCGAACGGGGCCTAAGTTGATTCAAGCCGGCTCCTTGCAATGGTGAAGCTGTGATGTGGGATGGTGCCATGGCAGTGGTACTCCAGCCCAATGGCAAGATGCAGGAAGGACCGCTCAATATTTCCTCAGGTTTAATCTTCTTTCTCAATTCCACGGGTTCCCATTGGTTAGTATGTGGTGGTTAACAGATGGAATTACGTGATGCTTAGAATCAATGGATTACCTTGCATGGTTGGAATCTGAATGTGCTTAGCCAGATTGATCATTTGTGTACGTACTAGATTTGTCAGATCACACACGGGCATTTATATAGTCGTGAAGCATGTTGCTTTCTTCAAGTGATTGCGTTAAGAATAGGGAAATAATAATGTATACTGCTAAGTTAAGTGACTGGTCCTGTTAAAGAGAGAGGAGGCATGCTGGCCATATTCTGAGACTGATACAAGGTGGGTGGGTGTAGTTAGGATTATAATGTTAATCTGTTGACACATCAAACAAAATAGATTATAATGTTAATCTGTTGCTGCTGCCCTTTATACAGAAGTGAAATATGTTAATCTGCTTCTGCTGCTACACAAAGAAAAGTGCAGTGGAGTAGCTACTGCTCCGCTCTAGAAACAGAGCATGCAGCCAAACAGAGATGTAGTATATAGAGACAGACACTGAAATAAATGATGGCTGAGACAAAATCCATGTACTGAATAAACTTACCAACTTACCACTGAAAGGATCTAGAATAGATCGCTGAAACAAAGGGCTCCTGCAGCCCGACTCCCAATTGCAACAGGCTATGCATGCCCCAAGATTTGATATATGATTGACTTTTTTTGTGTCGACTGGATTCTTTTGTGTTGTTATTACAACCATCAGTGGAGATTTAAAAAAAAAAGTGGATTGGTAAGACCAAGTTTGAATTATCATATTTAATGGGTCATAATTTTTTATTCCAAAAGAAGATGTTACATAAAAATACATGATTGATTTGATAAATTTAGATGTTACCAAAGGTCATGCATGTCGCTGTTGCATGCAACTGATTTTCCTTTGTTTGCACTGCTATATAATGAATGTAACTGATTTGCCCCCCTCGGATCTACCCCTGTTTCAGTTTGTTTTTTCTGAAAATTAGTGCTACTTCTGATTGCTCACAATTTCATTTTGGATGATATGATACAAGCCCCTATTTCAGTTTATTTTTTCTGAAAAATTATTGTTACTAGCCAAGGTTTGAACCATGAAATTTCATGTTGCTGACAACATATACTTGAACATGTTGGCTTCAACTTGGTTACAGTAATTCTTGGGCATGATGCTGGAGTAATTCTTGAAGTTTCATGTATTCTGCTCTTTCTTCAGTTATCAATTAGCTTAATTGCATATACATGAATAGATATGCTTGCTGCACCTAGCAAAATAGGATTAGGTGGTGTATTAAGTGGAGTGGATTTAATTGGTTTTGACATTTCTGTAATATACTGTATTCGTCAACTTTGCAGCCTTCGTCTCTGTCGACTTCGCCGCAAGGCCATCTGCCATCACCTCCGCCGACTTGGACGGAAGACCATCAGCTATTGCCTAGACCTACTTTGCCGCAGGTACTTTTGAAGCATCTGATGGGTCTCGTCTCTTTGTCAATTCGTCAGTTTACTGTAGCCAATATAGTTGTTGCCGACAGTAGACTACATTTGACTGACAAGCAACACATGCCCTCCTACATATATGGATTATGTTTGTACTGGACAGCAGCAGACTAAATTCGTAAAAGAAGATGTATGTGATAAGTTCACAGATTAAAAAAATACAGGATGCTACAGTGACCACATTGTATGAATATGTTTGTTTAAAAACAAGCTAGCGTGTGTGTTCATTCCTATATTTTTTGTTATGTATGTTAGTTGATTTTATTTACAGAAATTTACAAAAAAGAGTGATGAGGACATCAATACCATTGTTACACCCACAGCCCCTACTACAACATATACTGGACCAATTACTAGAGCTCGCGCACGCCAATTAAATTATCAGGTACTTTTGTTTCTTGGTAATGATTCTAATGTTCATGAGAATATGATGCTGCCTAAATTGGATACATTTGTTTTGCTTACAAATGAAGGGCCTGGCATGGATAAGAGGGATGAACATTGGAGCAAGAACAAGCATGGAGTTGATGGCATGCGCAAGGGGAACAAGAACGGAGTTACAAGTGATGATTTCAGGACTTTTAAGCCACCATAATGAGTGCATGAAGCCTTGGACGAAATATACAAGATGCCACTTCATAAACTTCATCCAGAGGCTATTCACCTTATTATTGGGCCAGGCCCATGTAATTTCAAAATACATAAGCATAGGCTGTTTTTAGAGTCCGTATGTGTGGGGAAACAAGAGATAGGGTTGGTTTCGGACCCCTTCCCCAAAGGCCACGAAATTCCCCCCTCTTCCCCCATATATACAGCCCTTAGGGCACCGTTTAGACTTTGGGTTTTGTTTAGATTAAAAGTTCGCCATAGCTGCAACTTCGCGTACTTCGTTTGTGTTCAACGACCAGACAAAGGCGTCACAGAACCCCACCTTCATTAATAAAGCTTTCCTCTTTTATTCGCAATATCCAGATTGCAATCTCAGTTTCTTGCTTGTTCTTCGTTTGCTCGCAGGGAATAGACCCTCGTGGTCAGGTTGATTGTGCTCCGGCGTGGTCAGTAACCCCTCGGAAGTTGGTTTAGCGATTGCTAAGGCGCGACGTCTTCGCACGATCGTAGTCGGATCGTCAAAGTCGACTCCCACAGAACACGATTGCTATCTCATCGAAACATCGGGACACCTTTGCCTCTATCAAAGAGTTTACTGATGTTCAATGGACTCCAAAAATTAACAGTACAGACTTGCCTCTGCTCCTGGAGGTAATTACCCAGTCACTGAAAGCTTCCTCTGTTGATGTTGCTTCTTTAGGTAGAGACTTGGCCAAATGGGGATCTGCAATTTGGATATGGGGATCCTCGATTTCTTTTTTGCGGTAACCAAAAATTATTTAGAAAATATTTATTGGCTGCCAAGAAATTTCCTTTGATAAATAATCTACAATCAGAAAACTAAGAGTATGTTATTCTTCTAATACATGTCCTGTTATCCACGTAGCAGATCCATCATGTTTCTGCAATGTCACATCCACGCTCAAGCTAGAATGCAGATAGAGGATTGGACTTTCAGTATACCGCATAAGTAGAGATGTGTCATGCTATTCAATCATGGTTTGGAGAGGTTAAACTTCATAGTTAGGTTTTTCGGTATGCTCGGAGATAATAAAACTTGATGATGCCTCTTACAACGCACTGCTGATATGACAGATCGAGGGAAAGAATTCAAGAAGATATTGCTAAAATGAGGACCATTTTAATTGCTATTTCCTTTGCAAAAATCCACTCTTGAGCTTTCCGCCAATCAACTTCTTCCTTTGTGTATGACTTAACCTTCATTTCCTACTGATGCAGATGTAATTTTGCTTCAGGGTTGGCCATAGCGGTTCTTCGGAGCCACTAGGCATCAATTGACAGTGAAGAAACTGTTTCTATTAGTCCCTTTGATTTTCTTCTGCTTGGGGAGTTCCTACATGTATTAGTTCTTTAGGACTCACCTTCCTGCAGATAGGTGTTCACATGCTTCATGCTTTTAAGTATCTGTTTTCACGGGATAATTCAGTCCCTATGTTTCTTGAGAGGATAGGACTAACTGAAAAATACTATATGGCTCACAACATGAAGAAGCATGCAGTAATTTATAAGTTTTGCTGTTTGCTAAACTCCGGTTCTGATTCGAAACATACGTACATTATTTTCTGAGTTCGCCTTACTTGGTCAGATTATAAACTGATGCATTTATAAGATACATGTTCAAGCTGAAGAGTTAAATGTATTAAAGTTTAAGAAATGAGTAAACTGTATTATATTTCACCTCAGCTTGGACTCAGGGGGTTGTTAAAACATAGGCTTTATCGTTTTAACTCTACGTATGCAACTACAGCCATTTTCACTTGCTTTTGCTGTGCTATTCTTGACAGCAGACTAAGATGGTTAGTTTCCAAAGTTCTTGGATAAATTAGGAAGATATTGTTACTCTTTTTGCACTTGTTGGACTGTCTTATACTGCTAACAGAGCCCTGCCGATGTTGTTCTTAACTTAGTGTACCTATAAATTGTTCTCCGAGACTGACTAAGCAGTCTTCATTATCATAAATGGTGTTCATTTGGTCTGTATATACAATTGCTTGATGTTGTTCGCAAAAAATAAATAAGTAAAGTTCTGATGGTGGTTTTGTGGTATGTATACTATCAATCTGTGTGAAGTATGTATAATTAGATCACACCATCACCATCTGTATGAAAGTTCCTATGTTAGTGTCGTCTACTGGTCATGTATGGTCAGTGTTTGTGCGCGACCAGAGGTGCAGATGAAGATCTCATTTGACCCGCTGCTCCCCATCACCGACTCACAGAAGGACTAAGTGTTTGCTCTGCAGTGAACCCGTTGCAACGCACGGGCACATTTAGTAGTTACTCCCTCTGTTCTTTTATGTAAGGTGTATTATTTTCGACACGATGACCAAGGCACATAATTATAGACATGTTAGGACGAAGTTACCCTTGGCCAATTTATTGGTTAGTGGCAAGTAAATCAGTTACTATAGGAAAGTAAGAGATACATGCAATCGACAGAGAGATAGTTTCCTTCTTTTACTACAAGGAGAGATACGGATAATCAGGAGAGAGATACTTTCTTTATTTCTGGAGGGCTAACAAGGGAATTATGAGGAATTAGAAGAAATGCACCTTACATTCTGGAATTTTATCTAAAAACAAATACACCTTATATATAGGAACGGAGGGAGTATAAGATAAATCAATTCAGAGGTCGGTTTCACGTGACAAGAAAAAGGTCGACTCAAACAAGGATGACCGATTCACCTTGAGCCCAACAACTTATATTGTGAGGCAAAAGGAGCAAAAGTGTCACATGTTGTACAGGTTCGTCAAACCAGTCATTCACTTGGAGGTTGGTACGTTTTGATGGAAGCAGCAAGGTGAAGCACAAAGAGGCATTCATCGTCAACTCCGCCTCTTCGCGCTTGCCATTAGTAGAGCTGGATTTTTAGTTGTTTTTATTGTTAGTTTTCTATGCAAAATAAAAAATTAAATGAATGAAATATCTATGTCGCCTTTTATTTGATAATAACTCCGGTTGTGTGGCCTCCGTCCGGCCAGCTATCCGTAGACACTAGATCGGCAACGCGCCTTGGCGCGAGGGTGCCGGTCCAACCGACATGGCCAAGCGGTGGAAGATCAAACCACATGATGCATTAGCAAAAAGTATTAGAAAGAAAGCGTGATGCACAACTGATTTTTTTGTTCAAGGGAAAGAATAAATATTCCAAGTTCAACAAAGTGATGAGGTTATAAAAACTAACCCGCCCCAGAAGTAATGCAACATCAAGTTCAATGCAGTAATGAGAATACAAAAGCTAATTAGCTGACATTAAGTTCAGTAACACGAGCAGGAACATAAGAGAGCAAAAGCCAACAGTGGCAATGGAGGCGATAAAACTACGAAGCCATAGTTACGCATACTAATAGATAGCTTGGTTCAACTGCCTCCATGAGTGCCATTCCATATGAATCTGGTGTGAATAGTTTGTAAGATAGATGACCACATAATGGTTTTGTATAAAAAATGCACTTGTGATTTCCTTCTAAAGCATATGTACAGTGAACGATGGTGTCCCCTTCTAATCTTGAAGGCGAACCAATTGGTATTGTGGCCCTCTTATCCGTAGGAAAATGTTCCAGAGTAGGAGTAGGCCTGGAAATGAGCGACGAAAAATAATTAGTGTATTTTTGAGTGACATTCGCAAACATGACTTCATTTCTTAATCATGAAATACAGAAAACTTTGTTGATCCCGTTATAAAACACGATTTATCAAGAAGAGTATGCCCAGCTTTCAATTTGAGACCTCTTGAGCAAATATATTAGCAACACTAGCATGAGAATTATATATCTTTAGGAATTTCAATGATGGTGATGCCTACACCACATGAACTAAATTATAGTGGTAGAATAGGACCAGTGTATTTTTGCTAATAATGAGACTTCTTTCTGTTAAAGGTGCTAAACACCTGTTGTTAATAAATAACAGTCCTGTACTCGAAAAGACTTTTAATGTCTTCCATTAAAATCATCACTAAGAAGGCTAGGTTGAGATACAAATTTTGAAGTACACAATATAACAGAAATACAAAACATGATATGAAACATTAATTTCTGATATGTGATGGAAAACACTAATTTAGAAGATATGAGCTAAAAAACCTGGCAATGGCTTTGGTGGTCAACAAACCAAGACTAATGTCTAAAACAACCATGGACACAGAAAGACAAATCACGAACCAAGTGTCTTAATTCGATGCAAATTTAAAGACTCTTATATTGTATCCATATGAATCCATTTTTAGATGACAAACAACAAACCATGGCAATAGAATACTACCTCTGTATCAAAATATAAGACATTTGTGAGGCTTAGATTGAGCCTAAAAAACATCTTATTTATGATACTGAGGGAGTAGTAAGCAATGACCATAGGGCAGGGAATAGCAACAGCCATTCCTTGTTCTAAGTCATGGAAGCATCAACTGACAAATTTGTATGCTACTCTGGCCCAATTGACAAACAAGAACACAGTTTTCTGCTGTTAAGTGAACCTATTCCGGCTAGCCATGGCTGGGTCTGCTGCTATTCAGTCAAAGCCACCTGGAAGTTGTGTTTTTCGATTTTAGTTCAAATGGATCTATCTGATTTCCTTTAAAAGAATTTCCAGTTCAATTCCTATGTTTTTATTTTACATTTGGCATTGTGCTTACTAACATGACATACCCAGCCATGAAACAGCAAACAAATGAGCCCACTTTTTGCATGATGACAACCGTTGAATTGGCAATGTTCTTGACAATAATTGCATCGGCTTGCAGAAGGTACAAATAAGAATTGTTTGATATTGTATAGATAAAACATGGGTACACCATTTTCATGGACCAATAAAACCTACAATGTGTTGCCTATTTCCATAAAAAAAAGGAGAAGTTATCCATTCTAGTGCACACAAGCGTTACATACACCACTTGACTAAATACAAAATGGAAGAGCATAAAATCTGCAGCTGTAAGAGAAATAATATGGGCACGTGCCTTTCTTTTGATATCAAACAAATATCACATATCATAGGGCAGTTATAAGAGAATGCATCAAGCTTAAACAGGAAGTTTGAGATGACAGCGCCGCTACACACTGTATATACACATACCTTCACTGTCGACTGATGTATATCAGGTTGTTGTTGCTCGGCCCTTTCACAGTGTGGCTAGCTCGACCGGTTGGCTTTTTGGCAGGGCAGTATTTCCCTCAAAATCTAATCATACAAAAAGCCAAACAAATTTCACACATCGCATCATTGTCATAAGAACATGCACATAGGTTAAATTAAGAAGTCAAAGACAAATGGAATTTAGAATCCATATTTTTAGAACAGCCAACCATTATTTGTAAGACAGTGCATGCACTTTTGTGCCACAAACCATTCTTATAATGTTGAGGGAGACATATAAAATTAGTTGCCACATACTCAGACCTGAACAAACTAATAAATGAATACCAATGACATTGCTCAGAAATTCTTCGAGATCATCACAATTATTTCAGTGCTCACATGAACCTACCAAATGTGGTGGTCAACATTTGCATCATTCAGAACATAAACAGTCAAGTTCGATTGATACCTAATATTTACATAGATCAGCGTGGATGCGAGGCCATCTAGCTCAGCTCTAAAGTCTACTGCAAGCACAATTTGCAAATATTTATATTACCAGGTCTACGATCTGTAGCCCCATATCCAAGCCCGTGAAGGTCAGGGCTAGCCTAATCGATATCTCCTCACCCCTGGCCGTGGCCACAGGAGAAACATACATAGATCAGGTTGCCACTGTCATCTTCCTCCCTAAGCCACTGTAGTCCTCTTCTTCACCAAGACGCCGCCGCCAATGCCGTGCCATGGTACCAGAGATGGAAACATTCAGATTCGGTAGCAGGCATGGCTCAAGATAATGAACAATCCCAGAAATCAATGAAAGTTAGGTGTCACTTACTCGATCAAAACAAACAGAACTAAATGCACAAAACACATGAAGTAGATAATAATATAGTTAATCTGACAGGACCTAACACGAAAGCCTAACAATCTTGATATGCCACATGTTTGGACACCTTCATATCAATCTAGTATAATATGCAGTCCATAAGAGCTTCAGTTTGGAACAACATAAATTAGCATTTTGCGGTAAAGCATGGCATAGATATAAATAGGTTCAGTACATAGTAGTTGATCCAAACAATAACAAAAGGCAGTGGAATCAGTTATGCCAACACAATTGACAGAGTTGAAACATAGTGCACAAAGCAATTATGTTAAAGATGACTCGACTATACATTCATACCTAACATCAACCTGTTTAGTCATGGAAGGAAGCATCACATTTATATACACGCCAAGGGCAACCTAATTTGAGAGAACATGCATGTATTGAACTCTGCCTCGAAATAATATATGGAGTTAATTACACATGCACCGATTTAAGCTATCTCTTTTCCAGATTATATAGGATATTTTAACTGCTTGCAAAGAATCCTGTGAAATAATACAAAGAAGATATGCTATATCAACGGAGGTAGAAATTAAGTAAAACCGTAAGAGTATACTCATAGTCTCATATATTTATGATTTATTAGTGCCGAATACAATAATAGTCCAAGCAGATACCGTTTAATCTCTACACATCATAAAGTAAAAGCCAGGAAAAAACCTATGAAAGGTATACAATATGGAGAGAAACGACCTTGACATCTAAGCGAGACAGGGATCATGTGTAGGTGCCACCTCCGAGTGTTGCCTCATTCTTAGGACAATTTCGATCTGGATAACAGAAGGCAATCAAGTAGATACAATAGTTGGGAGACCCGCAGCTAGAGAAGTCCACCCTCTCGCCCTTATGCTTCCTGCAGAGCAACAACAAAAATAAATGGTCATGGGGATGTTGCTGTTACTGCTGCCGGAAGCAAGAGGCAAAGATTGCCGTGGGCTTGCCTGAACTTGCTGCGGACCTTGCCCTTCTCCTTGTAGACGAAGGTGACGAACCCAAACATGTGGTTCTGCTGGTAGGGGATGCGCACATCGTGGACAGGACCGCAGATGCTGCGGTTCAGAGGACGAGCACGGTTAATCCCGGCGAGACTTCGAGGCAGAGCAGAGGTAGGACTGTGGTGTGTGAGCAAGCACGGTGATGTACCTGAAGTAGTTGGAGATGTCATCCTCGTGGAAGGTGCTGTCCGCCGGGAAGATGAGGTATATCTGTCGAGACGCCGGGTTCATCAGCTCCCCATTCTACAAATAAAAAAGAACAATAAGCTCGCTCACAAAGGGAACAAGTATTATTGATTATAACTCACTCTGGAAAAAACAATGAGTGATAAATTCGCCCTAAACCGGAACCATTTATTACCATGAGCCAATGCTGAACAATACATAGCAACACTAAGCTTTCTACTGGGAAACATTAAGCACATTCCACATCAACTGAGCACAAAGCAACACATGGATTGCACTGAATATCAAAGGAGGAGGTGGAGTAGAACGGGTGGCTCACCAGTGCACCAGCAGATCCACGTACCACCAAACAGAATAACTAAAGATGGGGGCGCTTGATTGATTTGCATCGAAGACCCGAGTCTGAACCACCAACAATGAGCAGAGGGTAGATTTTCTTCTGTTGCTCGTACATCTAACAAATATATAAACAAATTCAGGACCACGTTCTGCGACAGCACGGCCGTCATTTGCGTGAGACTGCACCTACATATCCAAGTCAGATTCCTACATGAGCTTTCTTAGGTACATAACTGAACAAAGATAATGCTTCCACTGTTAGTGCTGCAGGTAAATCCTGACTGGATGGTGGCATTTATACCATTGTTCAGACGTCAGTTAATCACAAGGGTTGATAGAATAAAATCCATTATCGTTGCAGCAGCCGATACAATCGATTTATAATATAGAACAGATGGAGCAAGCAAAGAACGACCAACAAAATACACATATGCATACATCACAGCCACGAGTAACAAATGTTTTTACCCAAAAACATTGATATAGTTACTTGGACAAATTACAGTTCAATTAGCAACAAATGTTTCTACCCAACAATTGTGAAGGACACTTGACATTGTAGTTACCCTTTTAATACATAAATCAACTGGTCACATCTGTTCATAGGCACCTATCCAGAGAGATACATATTTCATTCTCAGAAAAGAGCATATGCACATGATCATTTGTCGTTGAGTACTTTTATTGCAGAGAATTATAAACCCAAAAAAATGTGCACTTTTGAAACCACATAATCTGTTTAGGGCAATCTGACTTTTAATGACCTGATCTAATATATCCGGATGTAGCCCAGAGAGAAAGAGAGCAGATCGAGAAGGGCAAAGAGGGGGAGAGGTTACCAAACCTGGATGAATGGACGCAGAGCTGCCGACCGCGATCTCCTCTTCCTCCCCCACCACCCTCTCTGCTTCCTATTCTTTATGTTGTTTCTCACCTGGGCGGCACACCACCATCAGGGACAGCGGCGGCGCGACGACAGGGGTGTGCGATGGCGGCGCGACAACGCTCATCCTCCTGCCCAGTCCCGATGGGGAGGAGGAGGGAGGTGACCCACGAGCTGGGCGGCGCGAGCTGCTGGTAGCCGGGCTGTCCAACGGCCACCGTGGCCCCCTCCTGCCGGCGGCGGAGGCGGCACGCCACCCAGAGCAGCGGGAGGAAGACCGCCAGGAACCCCGCGCCACCAAACTCGGGCTGAGCTCCGGGAGGCGAAGGAGATGACGACGGCGGGGCAGGGAGGCCGGCGCGGGTTAGGGTTTGGAGGGAGAGAGAGAGGCGGGGCGGGAGGGAGAGAGAGAGGCGCGCGGGGGAAGCGCGAGTGCGGGAGGGAGGAGGCGGCTAGGTCATCCCACGGCAGCGGCACCCTTTTTATACCCAAGTACGCGAAATGACCGAAATACCCTCGACGGGGCAGCGAAATTACAGGCGGTGGCACAAACGAGAGGGAACTATGCATTGTAGCAGTGTCTGTTTTTGATCCGGCGGCCCAGATCATCCGGAAGGGAGATCCGACGGTCAAAATCGCATCAAAAAATCGAGCCAACGGCCGAGAGTCGCTAAGCTATGAGAAGCCTCATGTTCTCCCTAGATACTTATATCAGGATGTTCAAACATGCCACCAAACATTCGTCCATTTGGTGATCCACGTTGGAATTGCCCACACTACCAAGTCTACGGACCAGCCGGCTATCCACAGAAATGTAAAAATGTGACAGCGAACATTCGTACATTCGGTGAATTGCCCACACCACCACGTCTACGGACCAGCCGGCTATCCACAGAAATGTAAAAATGTGGCAACAAACATTCGTACATTTGGTGATCCACGCCTTGAAATTGACCACAGCAGGGAAACCACCTCTGCTCAGTCAGAGTAGTAGCCACACCAGGCGACGGCAACAGCTCTTCTTTTTCTTTTCTTTTTACAGCACGGCGGCAACAGCTCTTCTACATCAATCAGAAACCCGAGGCCTAACTACCATCATTATATGAACTGATATCAAGAAAACAAAACAGTTAATATAATGATGGTAGTTAGAACTGATATCAAGAAAAAAAATGCAGTTAGCACAAAACTCAAATCCTGAAAAGCCTCCTAGATTATTGTGACTTATACGTACTCACATTATCGCTCAAATTACAATACATAAATCTAATACACAAAAATTGGGCAACACCAATGTTCCAGCTGTCCTCTGGAATATCTACGTTCGAATTGGAGAAGTTATCATTGCAGAAGCTTCTGTACATGCCTCCTGCATATAACCTGATCAAGGTTCAAACAGGTGGCATATGGAGGCATGTTCTTTTGACAGGACCATACGTTTTTGCGTGCCTTGGTTCGGCCTTCAGCAACTCAAGTTCCGTTGTTACCCTGTGAGACAACACCCAGTTGCCCAAATAAAATATTTGAAGCAGACAAAGTCTCTGCATAAAAATGAATGTAGGGTCACTATTCCAACCAGCCAACGATTATATCAGGTCAATCTTGCTCCACGCCCTTTGACAAGGCATTTTCTTCGTCCATCTTGTACTTGGCCACATTGGCATTTACTTCCACTATGTTCTCAATAGCCACTTCAGCAGTAGTTTCCACCATCTTGTCCTTAGCCTCGTCAGCACTTTCTTCCCCCATCTTGTCTTCTATAGTCACATTACCTTCATCCATCTTGTTTACTTCCTGCACCATATCATCTTTTGACTCAACAGTATCTTCCTCTATCTTGTCATTGTTCACAGCATCAGTTGCCTCACCATTTTCTTTCTCTGTGCCATCCTTCGCATTATCCAAAACAATATCACCATTGCCAGTTTCAGGAGGGGCTGCATCAGCATTTGCATGGGGTGCATAATATTGCATGGATTGCATCTGTTGCAGAGATATGGAGGTTGGGTTGTCAGTTTTTTAATGTGTCAAATATATGCCGCATAACTAAATTTTACCAAGCAAAGGCTCTACTAGAGAATGTAGTACTAAAGTACCTGGCGAAGATGTTCCAGTCTGAAGTTCACCAAGTGTCCAATATCTTCAACATCAGTAATATAATGAATATTTCCAGCTTCTCCCAAAGGTCGCTCTGTAAATGGAGTGCACTCTTCAAGATTTAACGCAAGCTTATCGGGCCTTTGGAGTAGAAGCTGGAATGTTGGCTGCAGTTCATAGCATTGTTCAAACAGAGAACAGCGGCAGAACACATACAAACCCAAACGAGCACGGGACATTGCCACAATAAGCCTTCTGACATCACGAAGATGACCCACAAATCGGGTCCGGACAAGAGACAATAAAATAAAATCATTTTGTTGACCCTGGAATTTGTCCACTGTAGTAACCTAAATAATACATATTGAAGTTTAGTTTCAGCACAAAATAGCTGCAAAATGATCAAATATTTGATTGGAAAATTCTGGATTGTTCTAAATTACCTTGCAAGGTGGCTCAATATTCCATGGCTTGCATCGTCTGCTGATAACATCACGAATAAGAAGCTTCTGACCATTGTAAGTGGTTAATATTGAAATCTTATTGGCAGGGTATCCAATCAGACGCATGTAAATATAGACACTAACAATATACTCAGCCTCCCCTTCATTCTGGTAGAACCAAGGAGAAGGAGCAGACTCGCCTCTGCCACGATAATCAGGAACATCAACCAGCTGATACTCGTAAGAGAACCCAGAATTAGCTTTATGGAATATAGCTTCCTCATGTACATAAGGCAGATCTCCCAGTTCTCTGTATCTCCAATTATAAAGCTGAGCAATACTAGGTCTGGCACGACCCTGAGCATTGAGTTCAATATAAGGGACACCAAGGCGAACAAACCTTGTGAAGAGACTCTGGTCCATGTGGCTGTACTTCTGAAAAGCCATGTTCTTCACGACAGGGGGTAACTGATGGTGATCACCAATTAAAATGCAACGTTTGAGACGAGCATAGCCATCTTCCTGCCGTTGCAGGAGAGTTGGTATAAAAGTCTCTATCTCCAATATCTGTGCACTTTCTTCCATCAGTAAATTGTCATATTTGAAACCCAATTGAAGAAAGTCTCTTCTCTTCAATGCTGCATGAGTACAAGTCATGGCAACAATCTTAGCTTGTTTGGTCATCAGATAATTTGCTCGCTCAGCTGTTGACTTCAGTAACTCAAAAGCCCTGCACTCTTCCAGCTCTTGGAATATCGTAGAAAGATGTTTGAAACATCCTTTGGCTGCATGCATATCTTTCTCAAAGGACTCACCAGTAAACACAGGCTGTTGGGTATCCGAAAAGAACTCGGAAAATGGAAAACGGTCTTTAACAAAAGAGGGATTCTCCTTATTTGGCACACATGCAGCCAAGAATTGTTCCCAGCGGGCATAAACATGTAATAACCAAAAATATGCAGCATTTTCACATGTGTAGCTCACATCTTCAGGAAGATGAAGGGATATTGCCAGTTTTGCAACTTCACCAAGCAGCTCTAGTCGCCGAACCAGCATAGCATTTACACGACCTTGACGGCTAAAATCAAGATCAGTTGCCAGTTCTTGTTCACCCTGACCAAGACGAAGAAGGTACCTAGCAGGCACATCCCTCTGAAGAAAGAGTTTACATCAGACAATCAGACGAAAAATAAACATGCAGCAAAACAAGTACACAGAGCACCCTATATGTTTTGATACGTATATTTGATACATTCATCATCATGAAGTGTAACTCAAACTCCAGCAGTCAGAACACTTGGAATAAGTCAAGAATCAACAGTAGCACAACACTGCATCGACATGAGGCATACATAATCGTTTCATCTAGAAGCCCTCAAGGACCAAGAGATGATATCTATTCTTCTATTCAAACTCAGTTGATACAACATGTGTTCTATAGCAAGGTACAAAATTAGAATCTTGCACTTCGAAGTGATGGCTACTCAAGTAATTTCCAGTCATACATTGCAGCACCGATAGCTAGTAACTCATGCATATTAAAGAACATCATTTTCAGATAAAACAACCACTGATTCGCACTATCTCTAAAAAAGTACAGATATATGACAAGAGTTGAGACAATATTTGGTGCAGTGGCAATACCTGCATTATCTTCTCGAACAAATCATTCAAAGCTTGATTCGAATGGGTTATAATAAGTGTTCTTTGTGAAGGACAGTTATGATATAGAACATTTAATATCTGCACAGCTGTATCTGTTTTTCCCGTTCCAGGAGGACCAACAACCATCGTCAACCCAGGTTGAATACCAGATATTATAGCGCCGACCTACAAATCAAAACTTAAAGTCAAATCAGATATTCATTTATCTTCAAAGCAGCTGTTGGAGTGTCATTGGCTGCGCCGCTTTCTGCAACTCGTAGTTACAAAACCTTATTAATTTAAGTGATTCTTGTCGACGGATCACTATCCATCAAACCCCTTCCTGAGATATGTTTCACACCCCTCTCCCTCTCCTTCTCCCTCTCCCTCTCTCTGCTGGAGCTGAATGACTCGCCTTCTCTCTCTCTGTTGTTTCTCACAACATGCACAAGTACACAAGCTGTTTCTGTGGTTTGCTGCCTCACACAGCCAAAGCCATCTCTATTGTTGATGCACTACAAGCTTACATTATTCTACATATAGCATCTTCTTATATAGAGGTGTTAGGTCAGTGCTACAGTAGCCAACCTAGACAGCTCATACCCAACAAGATCTGGAAACTACAGCTATTACAGCTCACCTTATCGAATCTTCCTCAACTACTAAGTCAGACCAAAATATCCTAAAAGGGCTGCTACTACATGACATAAGGACTATCCTAACATTCTCTCCCTAATCCTTGTGTATCTACTCTCTCCCTCATAATCTTGTCATATGCACTCGCCAAAATCTTAACGCTTGCCTTGAATGACACCTTGTCATGTTGTACTAAGTGGCACGTACTAAAAATGTTCTCCCCCAATGACATATCTACAATGTTCAATTTGTTTCTACGAGGTGCATGCATGTGATAAGGGCTAAAGGCACTGTATTTCTCACAAGAAATGCTTTTAAGGTATCCTGGTATGTTCTGTCTCAAGGATATGCACCACCGACAATGATGGTTTAGCTTAAGTATCATCCTATCCTGCAGTATTCAGATAAAAAAGTTTTAGTTGAGGACCTAAAAAGTACCTGAGTGGGTGTAAACCTCACTGAGTTCTGGTTAGGTTTATCTTGAGGATATGGCACTGGGTCAGCAGGAATGTAAGTCTCCACCCTTAGTTTTTCTTTCTGAGACCCTTCATCATCAACCATGTTGTTCTTGCTTGCGGTATCAGAGGCATTTACATTGCCGGGTAGAGCATGACTTATTTCCCTCATTTTCTTGGACAACTTGATCCTAAAGGGAGGGCTTGGATGCATGTTTTCTGTACCATCAGTATTGATGAATGTGACCTTCAAATAATGTTGAGTTAGACCAAATAGATAGAAAAGAACATCCACCTCGAGATAACTAGAATTGGATTACAGTAATTACCTGGAAAGCTGGAAAGCTTTGCACAACGTGGCTAGCATCAAGAAAAGTGTCCTTAAAATCTATAGTTTCCAGAAGATCAGGCATATTTATCCACTGTGCGGCAGAAGGATTTCCGTAACCCAAGAATATGTTATGCAACCATTCAGGAACTACACATGTTTCATTCATTAGATCACGTATGGATTCTAGGATTGCTTTGAAATTATTTTCCTTGGGTTTCCTTCTCATTAGAATATTAAATGTCCCATAAACATTTTCTGCACCCTTCTCTGCTAACTCAGTAGCATCAATGTGATACTGTGCTGTATCTAAGGTAATTTTAACTGTACGAATCTCACCCTTTGGAGGTTTCCACTCATCCTTCTTTACCCTTCCTGTATAGTCATTCATGAGTCCCCCTTCCTCATCACGGATTTCAATCACCTCACAACCACGTACATATTGCAATCCTAACCTTTCAGGCACAGTTGATTTTGCAGCCTCCTCGGGGCTAAGAGGTTCAAAAGATGGGCGGATTGACAACAAAAATAACACATCATGCTCTTTCAGAGCATCCCACTCAGATTTTATCTGTGATCTGTAGCTTGATATGCTAAAAGTAACATCAGCAGTTACAGCAGAAGGCTTAACCTCTCCAATGTTTGGTTGCTTCACTTGTGTGATCCTAAATTCTTTGATTGGAACAGCCATCCTGGACCATCCACGAAAGGAAGTGTCCCCCTCATTGTTGATGTAAGCATGTAAATGAGGAACAGCTTCCTGAATATCTTCACGAATTTCATATGTTGATTCAAGACGAAAGAGATTAAAATTCCTCAGCAAGTAATCATGAAGTGTCAGAAATTGGAGATTG
The DNA here is from genome assembly GCF_018294505.1 of Triticum aestivum. Lineage (NCBI taxonomy): Eukaryota > Viridiplantae > Streptophyta > Magnoliopsida > Poales > Poaceae > Triticum > Triticum aestivum. The sequence goes on from NC_057805.1 coordinate 207,961,241, forward strand.
AGTTTTGGGAGGGCAAGACAGCCTTCTCCAGAATAATTGATGCTAGGAACAAGGCTCTCATCCCACATGATCTGTTCATTTGGATAAAGAGGAAGTGCATTAACTGCATCTTTCTGGGATTGACGCTTCTCAAAAAAAGCAACTACGACCTCGATAAGGAAATCACGCCTTCCAGTCCATGGATCCTTCTCTGAAATTATTTTAAGCTGTTTATAGAAGATATTAGTACATCAAATGACTGTTTTCCAACTTTGTTCGCGTAACATGTCCAAGTCTAGCACTGATAAGCAATGAGAAATAAAGGAACTACGGAGTGTTTTTTACTTTTTAAAGCTAAATATATGCAAGCATCCACATTTTACTATGTCATTTAGTAGTGCATGCAAACAAGGTAATGATTGCTGCCATGACGATGACTTCTCTGATCTACGTGTTCTTTACATTACGTTTACTTGATTGCAGTTGCCATTTAATCTGTAACGAATGATGAGGAACATGTATAAAGATGTTTTGTCCTTTTATCCGAGCAGTGGTCTTGTAGGTATGCATGCATTCCATCAGAACTTTCGCGTTAACACTAAACAGCACAACCCAAAAAATAGACCTTCAGTGACAAATAGCAAAAGAGGAAATATATCCAGCTTAAAACCATCTACAGTGCAAGGTGCTTGGAGAGGTGCTTACAAAAATAGACCGGTTTTTGTTTAAGCACCGGTGCTTATTTGTAGAGGGCAGATGCTTAATTAGGCACCTCTGCTATAGAAATAAGCACTTGGTGCTTAAGAAAAAAAAGTCTATTTTATTAAGCACCTTGCATTGTACATGGTCTAATGTATTTGAAGGGAATAATGCCCAGATAATATTTACAACTAACAGTCACAATCTGGTAGTTATTTTTAAAGAAACAAGAAGCACAGAGAAATGAAATGAACATATAAATTGCTCACCTTATTGCAAACCAGATCTTGCAGTTCCATATCTGACAAGACAAGCAGCTTCTTTGTTAAATCAGCACGCTTATGGATTGAACCAATATTACACAAGGCAAGGTCTCGCAACTGCATCAATCGACAAATGAAGAGAAATTAACTATTTGCCTTCAGCAATAACTAACCCACCGGCCACCCCTTCCCAAAATGGAGTCTTATGTTTGTCATAAGTGAAACCTTTTTATGTTGTGTTAGAACTAATCTTGCCATATACCAAAGAGATGCATGCGTGAGACGGAAAAAGTCAAATTGAGTTGGATGTTGTGCAATAGGTGAACTAGCTATGAGCTGTACCACTGTAGCAATGTTGGTTATTGTGGCAGGCCGGTCGCTGTAACCCTGTCCCTACAGCCTCTACATAACGAGAGTCATGGGTGAGAGCTAGTAGCAATTGAGATATCTAATAAAGCTTCCTCCCACTAGTAGTAGCTGTGTGTGTGTGTGTGTGAAGCACATCTCTTTAGAGAGTCCTGGGTGAGAGCTAGAGAGAAGCTAGTGATTCTAACAATTGAGTTATAATATGTTGGACCAAGTGTGTAGAAAAAAATCAGCATCTATAATACCAAACCAATACCAATAGATACATCATGAAATATATTCTCAGTGTATTTATTTGGTATTATAGATATAAATATTTATTTCTACAAACTCGGTCAAACTTTAAAAGTTTGACTTAGGACACAACAAATAAGTCTTGCATTTTGGATGGAGGGAGTATTATCAAGGAAATCAGTGTAAAGAATTTGTAACAGCATAAATAATAAGGCAGACACCTTAGGCACTTGTTTGAATGCTAGCAGCTGAAAAGCTTGGAAACGAGAATAGTGAGCTTGCAAGACATCATCATCACTAAGCTGTGTCCCAGAATTATCATTAATCTCAAAGCCTTCGTAGAACTGAAGTAAGTCCACCAATTGTGCAAAAAGACGCCCCTTTTCATGAGCATAAAGCATGCTTAAGTGGCACTTGGCAACGACAGCAACATCAGCGATAAGCGGCCTTAGAAATCTGCATATTAAACAACATTAGTGGAGAACATATATACATAATTACAATATTACATACAGAATACATTATACATGGAAAATTAAATTTTGGCTAACACTGTCAGTTGCCAGCAAGGTTTAACAGAACCAAGATGTTTCACTTTATGAATGCAGTTAGATGTTGCTAGATAAAGAAAGGACCTTCACAAGAATGTAAAAGAAATACAAATGAGAACATGTTTATGTTATGTGCATGGTTAAAAAAGGGTGCAACGACCAAGGGGCCACCTGCCCTTGCTTGGCAGGACTTGGAGCTCTTCCCCCATGCCACGCCTCAAGGCTCCAAGGCGTGGATGAGAAGAGAGAGAGAGACTAGAGAACTTCTAACTATTACTCACTCCGTTCCTAAATATTTGTCTTTCTATAGATTTCAACAAGTGAATACATTCAGAGCAAAATGAGTGAATCTACACTCTAAAATATGTCTACATACATCCGTATGTGGTAGTCCATTTGAAATCTGAAAAGACATATTTAGGAACAGAGGGAGTATTTCCTTGTCCAGATGCACATGCATGAATCTCCCAATGAAGAGACTTACCAAACAATCTTGGCAAACCAAGAAAAGCACCTCTTAGTGAGATCTAATCAAATAAGTAATGCAATTGTATCTCGAGTATGAAACCAAAAGGTGACAGTTCAATCTTATCTAATTATTAAAACAGCTGAACAGCACTGTAGTCTATAACAGTTTCATGGATATGAAAAGAGCAATCACGAATAGCAAATCACAAAATGATGTCTAGTTGTCGCAATACATGGATAAAGAACAACAGGAAGATTAACACCATAGACAAGAGTAAAATATCTGGAGTTACAAATGCTCGTGGTGGAAAGAATCATAACAACTTATGTGTATGACTTTATTTCATATGCATGGGGACTTTGAAATCTGTATTGTCAAAGGAGAGAGACAGTTATTCTGAAATAAATTACACCTGAGTCTAACTCAAATGGGACACCGTTTAAATTTAGTAACTTGAGAGATGAAAATCCCTAGGCCTCTAACACATAGATTGCACCTTAGTCCTTAACATAGATGCTATGTTTCATAAGGACCTGCAAGTCTGACCTAAATCAATCAGACCAAGTGAAGAAGGATGTTGAGTTCCCAGGTTCTTTGATCTAAGTGGAACACACTTGAAGGGCTGAATAACCTAGAGTGCAATTTGCTCTCATATACTAGTCAAAGATGCAGCTTGATGCTACCAGTGACAAAAGTGTATGCATACCTTCTCGTAGGAAGCTGGCTCAACATATCAATCAGAAATTCCATGAATCTTTCACAATACAAGACACTAGAATCATCAACCTGCCCACTAAGGGATTCATTAAAGACAGATTCTTCTCCACCATCTTGACTAGATAATATGACCTTTGAATCAAGAATCTACAAAAGTTTCATGGTGGGGGTTAAGCACAATCCATATATAGAAACACCATATTAGATTGGAACAGTTTTCAAGGTGTACCTCCAGGAATTCTTCCATTAGGTTCCTAAGGAATTTATTCTCGAGCATTTCTGAAGAATTACCAGTTTTCCCAGCCTTTTTCCCTTCCTTCGCTTCTTTTCTTTTAATTTTTGTCCACTTCTTAATCAATTCAGGATTAAGGCAAAGCTCCATCTGTAGATGTTTGAAACAATAAGGAACTACGAGAAGCACAAACAAGCTAGTCTGAGGTGAGAAAAACTTTGAATTACCTGAAGTCGTCCAAAAGAAAGAGTATGCCACAACTTTAAGCTTACTACCTGGAGTATAGTCTCCCGGACAATTTCATCCTCCAAACTCTGCAGTAAAGCATGAGTTAAAGGGGCACGGAGAGCATGCGCAAATTAAACAACAAACAGTACATAAATGAGCAGCCTCCACACAGCCAATTTTGAAGTCATTAGAGCAGGGATTCATAACCTTAAACAACCAGTGCATATATAACAATTTGATAGAAAGTTATGAAGAAATACATGTCAAACAACATAGCGGCCCACATTATGGTATTTGAAAGATAATCCTAATTTCCCTTCATTTTCGTAGAGGCATCTACATGTGAGCGTGTAGTAAATACCTGAAATGCGTTTATCATAAACAAGAGGTAGTTTGTCTTCTCTGCCATACTAACATTCCTATCCTGCAGACAACATAAGGACAAGACGAAATTCAGAAAAAATGTGGGAATATATCCATTTGTTCATTTGAAAAAACATGAACATAAGATTCAGCATGGAACTGAATAGGCGATAAAACTGTTTGCCTCACAGAAAGCACAAGTATGGAAAAAAGTAAGTAAACAGATACAGAGACCAATCAACCCATGGTTTACATTGAGTCTACAAAAAATCAACACCAAGCATCAGGAAAAACTTCAGTCCACAATTAACAGGTGCTCAGGGGACAAACACATCATTCCATACTACTAACTTCTCATGTTTTGTCAGGATATTCCACATTCCCAAGAACACTGAGAAAATACATTCTGGCCAGTGACTACTCACTAAATCTCATAAATCAAACACAATTCTGGTAGTTGCAGCACACAAAATGCAAGTTTGGTCCCACTGAGCCTATGACCACCTCTACTGGTTGCTACCAACCACTGAGCTCGTCCTAACAAAATCTCGCCCAGAGCAATCTGCTGAACATGGACCAAAACCGCCTTTGTTGAAAAAGTTCCAGCAAAAACTACTGAAAGTAGAGACACAAAGAAGAGAAACTAAATTTCATTGTTTTGCTAATTATGCTTCTCCACCCTACAGAGGCTCTGTTTTACTAGAAATACATTCATAGGCGAAGCATAGTGAGCAAATGGACAAGTGCATCAAATTTTATTTATTTATTTGAGAGTGACAAGTGCATCAAATTGAACACACCTCTTCCTTTAGCTTGAGAACGCGCCATAGGAAGCCTTTGAACGCGTCCTTCCGGCCATGGAAGGATGTCCATGCCGCCACATTCTCTCGAAACTGCACACAAAATCCAAAACCATGTCAGACCCTACAAATAGCACAGAGAAATAAGCTACCATTGATTGGTAAATTCGAGTGTATGTGAGGGGGGGGGGGGGGGGGGGGGGGGGGGGGGGACCTTTTCGTTCACCATGAGGATCATGGACATGACGTGCTCAAAGGACGCGTCATCTGGATCGAAGTGTGGCCAAAGGTAGTTCTCGAGGTACTGGCTGACCTCGAGGATCATGACACGGTGAAGCGGGACCGTCTTGCGACCGCGGCCCTCCATACGGAGCTCAGTGGCGTAGATCTCCCTTACGAGGTCAGCATCGAAGGCGGCGGCGGCTGCTGGCGAGCCCCAGTGCTCCGCGGCAGCGCGGGTGAGGCGGTCGCGCTGGATGTCGAGGAGTGTGATGGAGACGCCAATGGAGGCGGGGGGCTTGTCAGGTGCCGCTGAGGTGGAGACCTCGGCGGGGAGCGGGTACTCGGCGGCGCGGGGGTGCCGGAACTCGAAGACTCCGGTGCCGTAGACCTTCGGCATGGCCGCAGTTTGCGAGGTTTAGGGTTTCCGTGACAGGTCGGTGCGGACTGCGGAAGGAGGGTATGGGTGAGAGAGAGAGAGATTTGAGAAGGCCAAGGGCAACTCCAACGCGGGGTGGGGTTAGGGCCGGTTCTTTTGCTAGCTTTTTTGGGCTTCCGGAATAAGCTGCTCCCTATCCAGCTTATTCTAAAAGCCCAACCAAAATTTCCTTTTTAGAAACTTACTAGTCAAGTCTTAACTACTAGGCTTTTAAAAAAATAAATTTGGTTGGGCTTTTAGAATAAGCTGGGTAGGGGGCAGCTTTTTGCAGCTTATTCTAGAAGCCACCAAAAGAACTGGCCCTTAGAGCATCTCCCGCTGTTGGCCCCTAAGGGGCGCCTAAAATCGCCGCCTGGGGTGACCCGGCGAAAAAATGGGTCTGGGGCGAGTTGGCCCCCAGCCGCCACCCTCAGGGCCGGCCCCAGGCGCTGGAAAAAAAATTATGTAACAAATTTACGCAAAGTTCGGCTAAAATACGCCAAATTTCGGCAAATTTGAGCTTATATTCGCGGATTTAAGTCGAGTAGTCGTCATTACATATAAAAACTAATAAAAAAACTTGCTGAAGGCCGAGAAGTAGCCATCGTCGGCCTTCTCCTCCTTGACTCGGGCGCCCCTGCTGGACCCCTCCCCGGCTGGTGGCGGCGGCGGCGCGTCGTCGTCGTCGTCGCTGTCGTCGATGATGACGACTCCTCCTTCGTCGCGGCCTCGGCGGCGCTGCTCGAAGCGCCGCAGGGCGGCGCGCTGGCGCTCCGTCGCTATCTTGATGGAGTCCTGGCGTGCCCATTCAAGGGTCGCGTCGTCGTCGAGCTCGACCTTGCCGTGCTCCGTCTTCACCGGCGCCAGCCCCGGCTCCGTCTTTGGCTTGACGAAGCGCGGAGGAGGAGCCGACGAGGAGGCGCGCCGGCCGCCCTTGATAGAGGCAAAGGTGTCCCGTCTTTCGATGAGATGATGAATATCGCTTTGATGGAAGTCGACTTTGACGATCCGACTACGAACGTGCGAGGACGTCGCGCCTTAGCAATCGCTAAACCAACTCCGAGAGGTTATCGACCACGCCGGAGCACGATCAACCTGACCACGAGGGTCTGTTTCCTGCGAGCAAACGAAGAACAGGCAAGAAACTGAGATTGCAATCTGGATATTGCGAATATAAGATGAAAGCTTTATTGATCAAGGTGGGGTTCTGTGACGCCTTTGTCTGGTCGCTGAACACAAACGAAGTACGCGAAGTTGCAGCTATGGCGAACTTTTAATCTAAACAAAACCCAAAGTCTAAACGACGCCCTAAGGGCTGTATATATGGAGGAAGAGGGGGGAATTTCGTGGCCCTTGAGGAAGGGGTCCGAAACCAACCCTATCTCTTGTTTCCCCACACAACAGACTCTAAAAACAGCCTATACTTATGTATTTCGAAATTACATGGGCCTGGCCCAATAATAAGGTGACGCAGCACCTAGAATAGCCTCTGGACGAAAGTTATGAAGTAGCATCTTGTATATTTCGTCCAAGGCTTCATGCACGCATTATGGTGGCTTCAACGTCCTGAAATCATCACTTGTAACTCCGTTCTTGTTCCCCATGCGCATGCCATCATCTCCATGCTTGTTCTTGCTCCAATGTTCATCCTTCTCAAAGCTAGGCCCTTCATTTGTAAGCAAAACAAATGTATCCAATTTAGGCAGCATCATATTCTCATGAACATTAGAATCATTAGCAAGAAACGAAAGTACCTGGTAATTTAATTGGCGTGCGCGAGCTCTAGTAATTGGTCCAGTATGTATAGCAGCAGGGACTGTGGGTGTAATAATTGTATTGATGTCCTCATCATGACTACCTTGGATACGACCAAAAATATTGCATACATGCATATTTGTCAGGTGATTTCTAGTGCAAACTATTCAATAATCTATTTATGTTATCCAGAACAAAAATACTTCACACACTTTTGTGTTTTGTCTAATTGCAGGTGTATGGGACATTTGTACAATCCACATATGAAGATAAGGCAAAAGGAGAAGTTTAGGTTCTGTTCAAAAAGTCCTCTCACGTCACTTTTGGGCCAAGAGAAGATAGAGTCCAAGTCTCTCACGTTCTGGATTCAGATTCGGACTGCACAGACATACCTGACTCAAAACGCCAACAACTTTTTCATACGGACTCCGAATTGGGTGATTCTTTTTTTGTTGGAAACTAGATTTCGTGCTCTTTCCAACCCAATTGGATTCACCTTTAAATTCGTCCGGAGCATTGAGTTATGGTCGAAACAATCTGACGTTGCACCAGAATCCGAGTCAAACTACAAGTCCAAAGGTGTTGCATCACCTCCACTTGGGCCCATGAGCCTTGTACGACCTAGGGTTGGTTTTAGGCTGCCTTGGGACGTCCTCCCACCTCCTTGGCCGCCACCCCTTGCTCCTATATAAGTAGATCCATCTAGTAGTTTTTTGCTTGGGTTTTGTTTAGATTAAAAGTTCGCCATAGCTGCAACTTCGCGTACTTCGTTTGTGTTCAGCGACCAGACAAAGGCGTCACAGAACCCCACCTTGATCAATAAAGCTTTCATCTTATATTCGCAATATCCAGATTGCAATCTCAGTTTCTTGCCTGTTCTTCGTTTGCTCGCAGGAAACAGACCCTCGTGGTCAGGTTGATCGTGCTCCGGCGTGGTCGATAACCTCTCGGAGTTGGTTTAGCGATTGCTAAGGCGCGACGTCCTCGCACGTTCGTAGTCGGATCGTCAAAGTCGACTTCCATCAAAGCGATATTCATCATCTCATCGAAAGACGGGACACCTTTGCCTCTATCAAGTGGTATCAGATTTCCAGGTTGTTCGGTGAGATTTTACAGTTTTTCGTAGTTTAGATCGAGTCTGTTCTTCATACCTACAGTCCACGAAAAAGCCACAAAAAAAAATTTAGGGTTAGTTCATCATATCCGAACCAATTTGACAGGGCACACAAGTGATATTATTTGTCGTCGTTGTAAGGGAAGAGGACATTTTGCGAGAGAATGCAAATCTCAGCGTGTCATGATTGCTACTGAGGATGGTGGGTATGAGTCCGCTAGTGACTATGATGAGGAGACTTTGGCTCTTATTACACGTGAAGAACATGGTGGAGATGATTCTGAAAATGAGACGCAATACATGGCTCCTGAAGACGCTGACAGGTATGAATGTTTAGTTGCTCAACGTGTTTTGAGTGTGCAGGTCACACAAGCAGAGCAAAATCAGAGGCATAATTTGTTCCATACAAAGGGAGTTGTGAAGGAACGTTCTGTTCGCGTCATCATAGATGGAGGGAGCTGTAACAACTTGGCTAGCATGGAGATGGTGGAGAAGCTATCTCTCACCACAAGACCACATCCACATCCTTACTACATCCAATGGTTCAACAACAGGGGCAAGGTTAAGGTAACACGTACTGTTCGTGTGCATTTTAGTATCTCTACATATGCTGATTATGTTGATTGTGATGTGGTACCCATGCAAGCATGTTCCTTATTACTAGGTAGACCATGGCAATTTGATAAAAATTCTGTACACCATGGTAGAAACAATCAGTATACTCTTGTTCATAAGGATAAAAATATTACTTTGCTTCCTATGACTCCTGATTCCATTTTGAAAGATGACATTAATAGAGCTAATAAAGCAAAACAGGAGAAAAATAAGAGTGAAAATCAGATTGTGGCAAAGGAATTTGAGCAACAAATGAAACCTAATAATAAACCATCTAGTGTTGTTTCTGAAATTAAATTGAAAAGTGCATGTTTACTTGCCACAAAATCTGATATTGATGAACTAGATTTCAGCAAATCTGTTTGCTATGTTTTTGTGTGCAAAGAGGCATTATTTTCATTCGAGGACGTGCCTTCCTCTTTGCCCCCTGCTGTCACTCACATTTTGCAGGAGTTCGCTGACGTCTTCCCACAAGACGTGCCACCGGGATTACCACCTATTCGAGGGATTGAGCATCAAATTGACTTAATTCCCGGTGCATCGCTACCCAACCGTGCACCATACCGTACCAATCCAGAGGAGACGAAGGAGATTATGCGTCAAGTACAGGAGCTGCTCGACAAAGGTTATATACGCGAATCTCTTAGTCCTTGTGCTGTTCCTATTATACTCGTGCCTAAAAAGGATGGTACGTCGCGTATGTGTGTTGATTGTAGAGGCATTAATAATATTACTATTCGTTATCGTCATCCTATTCCTAGGCTCGATGATATGCTTGATGAATTGAGTGGCTCTACAATATTCTCCAAAGTTGATTTGCGTAGTGGATACCATCAAATTCGTATGAAATTGGGAGATGAATGGAAAACTGCATTTAAAACTATGTTTGGTTTATATGAGTGGTTAGTCATGCCTTTTGGGTTAACTAATGCACCTAGTACTTTCATGAGACTAATGAACGAAGTTTTACGTGCTTTCATTGGACGATTTGTGGTGGTCTATTTTGATGATATACTGATTTATAGCAAATCTTTGGAAGAACATTTGGAACATTTACGTGCTGTTTTTATTGCTCTACGCGATGCACGTTTGTTTGGTAACCTTGGGAAGTGCACCTTTTGCACCGACCGAGTATCTTTTCTTGGCTATGTTGTTACTCCACAGGGAATTGAAGTTGATAAAGCCAAGATTGAAGCTATTGAGAGTTGGCCGCAGCCCAAAACGGTCACACAAGTGCGGAGTTTTCTTGGACTCGCTGGTTTCTATAGGCGTTTTGTGAGAGATTTTAGCACCATTGCTGCACCTCTCAACGAGCTTACAAAGAAGGATGTGCCTTTTGTTTGGGGTACCGCACAGGAAGAAGCCTTCACGGTATTGAAAGATAAGTTGACACATGCTCCTTTACTCCAACTTCCTGATTTTAATAAGACTTTTGAGCTTGAATGTGATGCTAGTGGCATTGGATTAGGAGGTGTGTTATTACAAGATGGCAAACCTGTTGCATACTTTTCTGAAAAATTGAGTGGGCCTAGTCTGAATTATTCTACTTATGATAAAGAACTATATGCTCTTGTTCGGACTTTAGAAACATGGCAACATTATTTATGGCCCAAAGAATTTGTTATACATTCTGATCATGAATCTTTGAAACATATTAAAAGTCAAGCTAAACTGAATCGTAGACATGCTAAATGGGTTGAATTCATTGAAACTTTCCCTTATGTCATTAAACACAAGAAGGGTATACTATGCTTTCACAACTTGACTTCAAAATATTTGGTTTGGAGACCATCAAAGATCAATATGTGCATGATGCTGATTTTAAAGATGTATTGCAGAATTGTAAAGAAGGAAGAACCTGGAACAAGTTTGTCGTTAATGATGGATTTGTGTTCCGTGCTAACAAGCTATGCATTCCAGCTAGCTCTCTTCGTCTTTTGTTGTTGCAGGAGGCGCATGGAGGAGGATTAATGGGACACTTTGGCGTGAAGAAGACGGAGGACGTACTTGCTACACATTTCTTTTGGCCAAAGATGAGACGGGATGTTGAGCGTTTTGTTGCTCGCTGCACTACATGTCAAAAAGCTAAGTCACGACTCAATCCTCATGGTTTATATATGCCTTTGCCTGTACCTAGTGTTCCTTGGGAGGATATATCTATGGACTTTGTTTTAGGTTTACCTCGAACAAAGAAGGGGAGGGATAGCATATTTGTTGTCGTGGATAGATTCTCGAAAATGGCGCACTTTATACCATGTCATAGAAGCGATGATGCTGTTAATGTTGCTGATTTGTTCTTTCGTGAAATTATTCGCTTGCATGGTGTGCCAAATACTATTGTTTCAGATCGTGATACTAAATTTCTTAGCCACTTTTGGAGATGTTTATGGGCTAAGTTGGGGACTAAACTGCTTTTTAGTACTACTTGTCACCCCCAAACTGATGGACAAACTGAAGTAGTCAATAGAACATTGTCTACTATGCTTAGGGCTGTTTTGAAGAATAATAAGAAAATGTGGGAAGAATGCTTGCCTCATATTGAGTTTGCTTATAATCGTTCATTGCATTCTACTACTAAGATGTGCCCTTTTGAAATTGTGTATGGTTTCCTACCTCGTGCACCTATTGATTTGTTGCCTCTTCCATCTTCGGAGAAGGTTAATTTTGATGCTAAACAACGTGCTGAATTGATCTTAAAAATGCATGAGTTAACTAAGGAAAACATTGAGCGTATGAATGCTAAATATAAACTTGCTGGAGATAAGGGTAGAAAACATGTTGTGTTTGCACCTGGAGATCTTGTTTGGTTACATTTGCGTAAGGATAGATTTCCTGATTTGCGCAAATCAAAGCTAATGCCACGTGCTGATGGTCCTTTTAAGGTGTTAGACAAAATAAATGATAATGCATATAAACTTGAGCTGCCTGCAGATTTTGGGGTTAGTCCCACTTTTAACATTGCAGATTTGAAGCCTTATTTGGGTGAGGAAGATGAGCTTCCGTCGAGGACGACTTCATTTCAAGAAGGGGAGGAACGTTCATTAGTCTCATGAAAGTACTAGGTGCATTAGTTAACCCAAAAGGCATGACTAACCACTCATATAAACCAAACTTAGTTTTAAATGCTGTTTTCCATTCATCTCCCAATTTCATACGAATTTGATGGTATCCACTACGCAAATCAACTTTGGAGAATATTGTAGAGCCACTCAATTCATCAAGCATATCATCTAGCCTAGGAATAGGATGACGATAACGAATAGTAATATTATTAATGCCTCTACAATCAACACACATACGCGACGTACCATCCTTTTTAGGCACGAGTATAATAGGAACAGCACAAGGACTAAGAGATTCGCGTATATAACCTTTGTCGAGCAGCTCCTGTACTTGACGCATAATCTCCTTCGTCTCCTCTGGATTGGTACGGTATGGTGCACGGTTGGGTAGCGATGCACCGGGAATTAAGTCAATTTGATGCTCAATCCCTCGAATAGGTGGTAATCCCGGTGGCACGTCTTGTGGGAAGACGTCAGCGAACTCCTGCAAAATGTGAGTGACAGCAGGGGGCAAAGAGGAAGGCACGTCCTCGAATGAAAATAATGCCTCTTTGCACACAAAAGCATAGCAAACAGATTTGCTGAAATCTAGTTCATCAATATCAGATTTTGTGGCAAGTAAACAACACTAGATGGTTTATTATTAGGTTTCATTTGTTGCTCAAATTCCTTTGCCACAATCTGATTTTCACTCTTATTTTTCTCCTGTTTTGCTTTATTAGCTCTATTAATGTCATCTTTCAAAATGGAATCAGGAGTCATAGGAAGCAAAGTAATATTTTTATCCTTATGAACAAGAGTATACTGATTGTTTCTACCATGGTGTACAGAATTTTTATCAAATTGCCATGGTCTACCTAGTAATAAGGAACATGCTTGCATGGGTACCACATCACAATCAACATAATCAGCATATGTAGAGATACTAAAATGCACACGAACAGTACGTGTTACCTTAACCTTGCCGCTGTTGTTGAACCATTGGATGTAGTAAGGATGTGGATGTGGTCTTGTGGTGAGAGATAGCTTCTCCACCATCTCCATGCTAGCCAAGTTGTTACAGCTCCCTCCATCTATGATGACGCGAACAGAACATTCCTTCACAACTCCCTTTGTATGGAACAAATTATGCCTCTGATTTTGCTCTGCTTGTGTGACCTGCACACTCAAAACACGTTGAGCAACTAAACATTCATACCTGTCAGCGTCTTCAGGAGCCATGTATTGCGTCTCATTTTCAGAATCATCTCCACCATGTTCTTCACGTGTAATAAGAGCCAAAGTCTCCTCATCATAGTCACTAGCGGACTCATACCCACCATCCTCAGTAGCAATCATGACACGCTGAGATTTGCATTCTCTCGCAAAATGTCCTCTTCCCTTACAACGACGACAAATAATATCACTTGTGTGCCCTGTCGATGCCATGGAAGAAGAAGAGCTCTGCACAGGCCCGACAGGTGTGCTCTTGGCAGAGAGTGGTGGTTGTGCCTGCTTTCTTATATCACGGCTGGAGGTGGCACCTGATGGAGGTGATGGTGAAGTGGAAGTAGAAGATGCACGCGGTGTCCATGATGAAGGTCGACCTGCAGAAAAGTTAGTTCGCGCCAATGGCTGTCGATCCTGCACTTCACGTTCAGCTTTACAAGCAAGATGGAATAAACGAGTGATATTATTATAATCCTTATACTCTAGAATGGTCTGAATCTCTTTATTTAATCCACCCATAAAACGTGCAAGCATAGCTTCATTCTCCTCAACAATACCACATCTAATCATGCCAGTTTGTAATTCCTGATAATATTCTTCTACAGAATTTTTTCCTTGTCTTAAACGCTGCAATTTTTGAAGTAATTCACGTTGATAATATGGTGGAACCCAACGAGTACGCATAGCAGTTTTCAAAGCAGCCCAAGTAGCTGGAACAGGATATAATCTACAATGTTCAGACCACCAAACACATGCAAAGCTTGTGAAAGCACAAACAGCAGCAGGAACACGTCTCTCCTCAGGATATTGTAAACATGTAAATCGTTGTTCAGTTTCTAACTCCCAAGTAAGATATATATCAGGAACATATCTACCCTCAAATGGTGGAATATTCAATTTCAGTTTAGGGAGATGGTCATGATCTCGTACCTGAGGTGGTGGTGCCGGCCTACCGTTGCGAATATATACCTGAGGTCGACCTGCTGGTGGTGGTGCTGGTGGCTGCACGTAGTTCTGATTTTGATCAACCTCATCCTCATAATCGCCCACATAATCGTCATCCTCCTCAGCCGCCGCAGGAGCAGGAGCCAAAGAAGCATCAACAGTAGGGACAGCAGCACCCGAATTTTGACCAATCTCAATTGGAACGCGCTGTGCCCGTCCCACTTGATTTGGAAGGCGGCGTTGGAGATGTGGTTGTTGTTGTTGTAGAGGTGCGACATGTGCAGCCGGTGGTGGTTGGGGAAGACGCTTTAGTAATTCAGTAAACTTGTTATCCAGCTTTGTCTCAAACGACTTCTCCACGGCATCTATCTTCTCCATAGCCTCTTCAAATCTGTTTAGCACATCTCCCACCTGGCCACTCATCATTTGCTGAAATTTATCATGCAACTCCTTGTTCGTCATGTTCGCCCAATCAGTCTCATCGGCTTGTGAACCTGCCATGGTTAGCAGCAATAGAAACACAAAAGAGTATGATCCTGCAGACTACTAGAAGTGGTGGGATGGTGGTGTGTCACAAAACCTTCAAGCGAATCTCAAATTCTTACCAGTTCTTACCCAGCAGCAGGTGGTGATCGGCAACCGTTGTAGTCAAAAACTCTCAAAGCTTGGATATAGCGATTACCAGGGAGAGTCAAACGCACGATGTAGACTTATGTGGAGCTGGGAAGGCTTATAATATGGTAGCAAAATGGTAAGCAATAATCAATTCAGAGATGCAAAGTTGAATAAACGCTCAACGACGGTACTGTGCTGGTCCTAGGCTAGACCGTGCTAGAGACGCGAGCCTAGAACACTAACAAAATCACGGCGCTGCACGTAAACAAGGGAAAAGCACACTCAGGAATTTTTTTTTCGCTCTTTTTTTTTGCGCTCTTTTTTTTTTGCGCTCCTCCTTTTTTTTTTGCGAAAAAATCACTATAATGGCGAGTGTCTCAAAACTCTTCCCAGGTCAAACTGACAGGATGGGCACAAAATTTTTTGACTATTTTTTTTTTCGGAAATCAGGGCAGCGACGACGAAAAAGTGCGACAAAAAATCACTATGATGGCGAGTGTCTCAAAACACTACCCGGGGCCTAAAAATAGGATAGGGAAAAAATATTTTGGGTTGCCGAATTTTTTTTTTTCCGAGACCTACTCAGGCAAGGAAACACGAAACGGAAAATATATGGATCTCTAAAACAAACCGACTATGAAAAGAACTCGGATTGGTGGTGGATATATGGCGGTAGTATATGGCAGCGGTGGTGGTATATGGATACGGATTCAAAGCGGTGGCGGATAAGCAATGGTGGTAGATGGCAAGGCGATGATGATGGTGCGGCGGCGGCGTGACAACTTATGACCAGAACTCGAAACTCTAAAAGACTAGACTCTAAGACCAGCAACTTGACACGACGATGCAACCGCAAATTCAACAAAGCAAAAACCCTAAAAAGATTATGCAAAGGCTCAGATTGGTTCGGATATGATGAACTAACCCTAATTTTTTTTTGTGGCTTTTTCGTGGACTGTAGGTATGAAGAACAGACTCGATCTAACCTACGAAAAACTGTAAAATCTCACCGAGCAACCTGGAAATCTGATACCACTTGATAGAGGCAAAGGTGTCCCGTCTTTCGATGAGATGATGAATATCGCTTTGATGGAAGTCGACTTTGACGATCCGACTACGAACGTGCGAGGACGTCGCGCCTTAGCAATCGCTAAACCAACTCCGAGAGGTTATCGACCACGCCGGAGCACGATCAACCTGACCACGAGGGTCTGTTTCCTGCGAGCAAACGAAGAACAGGCAAGAAACTGAGATTGCAATCTGGATATTGCGAATATAAGATGAAAGCTTTATTGATCAAGGTGGGGTTCTGTGACGCCTTTGTCTGGTCGCTGAACACAAACGAAGTACGCGAAGTTGCAGCTATGGCGAACTTTTAATCTAAACAAAACCCAAAGTCTAAACGACGCCCTAAGGGCTGTATATATGGAGGAAGAGGGGGGAATTTCGTGGCCCTTGAGGAAGGGGTCCGAAACCAACCCTATCTCTTGTTTCCCCAGACATACGGACTCTAAAAACAGCCTATACTTATGTATTTCGAAATTACATGGGCCTGGCCCAATAATAAGGTGACGCAGCACCTAGAATAGCCTCTGGACGAAAGTTATGAAGTAGCATCTTGTATATTTCGTCCAAGGCTTCATGCACGCATTATGGTGGCTTCAACGTCCTGAAATCATCACTTGTAACTCCGTTCTTGTTCCCCATGCGCATGCCATCATCTCCATGCTTGTTCTTGCTCCAATGTTCATCCTTCTCAAAGCTAGGCCCTTCATTTGTAAGCAAAACAAATGTATCCAATTTAGGCAGCATCATATTCTCATGAACATTAGAATCATTAGCAAGAAACGAAAGTACCTGGTAATTTAATTGGCGTGCGCGAGCTCTAGTAATTGGTCCAGTATGTATAGCAGCAGGGCCTGTGGGTGTAATAATTGTATTGATGTCCTCATCAGCCCTCGTTGATGACGATGTCGGGCTCGGCCTTGACGCCGAGCAGCGTCGGAGTGCCGGAGGAGTGGGAGGAGGAGCGGGAGGAGGAAGAGGAGGAGGACGCGCCGAACCTCGAGGTCCGTCAGCACGCCCTCAAGTGTGCGGCCGGGGGCGCCCCACCACAGGTGGCGCCCCTCGCTGTTCTTCACGCCGCCGACCACCGGCGCCCCGTTGGTGGACGCCAGCCGTTGCTGCTGGCGGCGCTCGAAGTACGCTGCCCAAGCCGCGTGGTTGTCGGCGGCGTACTGGGGGAGGGAGAGCTCGGCGGCGGTGAGGGAGGCTGTAACGCCCCGAGACCGACGCTCCGATTGCCTTCCTTGTTTTGCGAGTCAGCTGTGTTTTATTTGTGTGTTGCATTCATCATCGCATCATTTGCATTGCATCGGCACTTCGTTGCCGTCATGTTTTAAAAATTTGCATTCGTTCGTAGTTGCCGCGTTCCCCCCTTGTCTTCGTTGACCAACCGTGTTTTCGGTTCCCTCTTGTCAAACCAACTAACCTCTCTCGTCAACCACCCACCCCCTCGCGCGCGTCCGAAAGTTGTCCCGTACCCGACCCGGTTTGTTGTTACCGTTGGGTCCGGATCATCCCCTAACATCTATAAAATATCTCCGTTTTGTTATTTGGACTCCCTACCTATTTTTCTTAGCCGTTCGATTATGATTGTAGGGATGAGGTATCCCCTAACCTAAATTCATCTGATATAAATATCAGTCTAACCCTAGATCCTAGGGGCTTGTCCCATCATTCCCTTTCGGCCGCCGCCACTCCACATCGGGATCCCTCCCGATCCACCTGTCCAACCAGAGCACACCCCGGCCTCTCTTTGATCCACCCATCTAGCCAGCAGCTTCACCCATTCCATCCATCGATCTAGCGCCTCGTGCCTCCTCCTCCCTTGGTCCTGGACGCGTCCGGCCACCCGCAGCCGTCGTCGTCCGCGCCTACAGGAGCTAGCAGCTGCAGCCCCGAGCCCTCTGTTTCTTTCCCGCGCGTCCTCTGTCTCACCGTCGTCTTCGCGTGCCACGCCGGAGTTCCACCTCGCCAGAGTAGAGCTCCTCCTGTCGTGCCTCGATCTCCTCCAAGACTGGCAAGTTACGCCGTATGCCGTGGTCGTGGAGCTCGTCGGCGTCGTCCTCGTGCCGTCCTAGCCCAGTCGCCGTTTGCCTCCTCGCCGCCCGGATCCGGCCGTCTCCGCGTCGTCCGCGCCCCTGCCTCGCCATGGACGCGCCTCCCTGTTGCCGGAGCCCCACGAACCCTCCTGCAAGCTGTCGCCGTTGCTGCTTTGCTTCAGGTCGATCAGAAGAGGACGCTCGCGCCCCTGCCTCACCTAGGTTCTCGTCGGGTCGCCGTCTCACCGCCGGAGCAGCGCCTGCTCCTCTGCTTCGGGTGTTGGAAATATGCCCTAGAGGCAATAATAAATAGGTTATTATTATATTTCCTTGTTCATGATAATCGTTTATTATCCATGCTAGAATTGTATTGATAGGAAACTCAGATACATGTGTGGATACATAGACAACACCATGTCCCTAGTAAGCCTCTAGTTGACTAGCTCGTTGATCAATGGATGGTTACGGTTTCCTGACCATGGACATTGGATGTCGTTGATAACGGGATCACATCATTAGGAGAATGATGTGATGGACAAGACCCAATCCTAAGCCTAGCACAAGATCGTGTAGTTCGTTTGCTCAGAGCTTTTCTAATGTCAAGTATCAGTTCCTTAGACCATGAGATTGTGCAACTCCCGGATACCGTAGGAATGCTTTGGGTGTACCAAACGTCACAACGTAACTGGGTGACTATAAAGGTGCACTACAGGTATCTCCGGAAGTGTCTGTTGGGTTGGCACGAATCGAGACTGGGATTTGTCACTCCGTGTAAACGGAGAGGTATCTCTGGGCCCACTCGGTAGGACATCATCATAATGTGCACAATGTGACCAAGGAGTTGATCACGGGATGATGTGAGTTACGGAACGAGTAAAGAGACTTGCCGGTAACGAGATTGAACAAGGTATCGGGATACCGACGATCGAATCTCGGGCAAGTAACATATCAATAGACAAAGGGAATTGCATACTGGATTGATTGAATCCCCGACATCGTGGTTCATCCGATGAGATCATCGTGGAACATGTGGGAGCCAACATGGGTATCCAGATCCCGCTGTTGGTTATTGACCGGAGAACGTCTCGGTCATGTCTGCATGGTTCCCGAGCCCGTAGGGTCTACACACTTAAGGTTCGATGACGCTAGGGCTATAGGGAAAAGATATACGTGGTTACCGAATGTTGTTCGGAGTCCCGGATGAGATCTCGGACGTCACGAGGAGTTCCGGAATGGTCCGGAGGTAAAGATTTATATATGGGAAGTCCTGTTTTGGTCACCGGAAAAGTTTCGGGTGATATCGGTAATGTACCGGGACCACCGGGAGGGTCCCGGGGGTCCACCAAGTGGGGCCACCTGCCCCAGAGGGCAGCATGGGCCAAGTGTGGGAGGGGACCAGCCCCAGGTGGGCTGGTGCGCCCCCCCACCAGGGCCCAAGGCGCCTAGGGTTTGGGGAGGGGGCGCCTCCACCTTGCTTGGGGGGCAAGTTTCCCCCTCTCCCCCCTTGGCCGCCGCCCTAGATGGGTTTTGGGGCTGCCGCACCCCTTGGGGTGGAAACCCTAGAGGGGGCGCAGCCCCCTCCCTCTCCCCTATATATAGTTGAGGTATTGGGGGCTACAAACACATGAGTTTTCCTCTCCCTGGCGCAGCCCTACCTCCTCCTCCTCCTCTCCCGCGGTGCTTGGCGAAGCCCTGCGGGATTGCCACGCTCCTCCATCACCACCACGCCGTCATGCTGCTGCTGGATGGAGTCATCCCCAACCTCTCCCTCTCTCCTTGCTGGATCAAGGCGTGGGAGACGTCACCGGGCTGCACGTGTGTTGAACGCGGAGGCACCGTTCTTCGGTGCTTAGATCGGAATCAACCGCGATCTGAATCGCTACGAGTACGACTCCTTCATCCGCGTTCTTGCAACGCTTCCGCATCGCGATCTACAAGGGTATGTAGATGCACTCCCCTTCCCCTCGTTGCTCGATTACTCCATAGATTGATCTTGGTGACACGTAGGAAAATTTTGAATTATTGCTACGTTCCCCAACAGTGGCATCATGAGCTAGGTCTATGCGTAGTTTCTATGCACGAGTAGAACACAAAGTAGTTGTGGGCTTAGATGTTGCCAATTCTTCTTGCCGCTACTAGTCTTATCTTGTTTCGGCGGCATTGTGGGATGAAGCGGCCCGGACCGACCTTACACGTATGCTTACGTGAGACAGGTTCCACCGACTGACATGCACTAGTTGCATAAGGTGGCTAGCGGGTGTCTGTCTCTCCCACTTTAGTCGGAACGGATTCGATGAAAAGGGTCCTTATGAAGGGTAAATAGAAATTGGCATATCACGTTGTGGTCTTACGTAGGTAAGAAACGTTCTTGCTAGAAACCTATACAAGCCACGTAAAAACTTGCAACAACAATTAGAGGACGTCTAACTTGTTTTTGCAGCATGTGTTATGTGATGTGATATGGCCAGAAGATGTGATGAATGATATATGTGATGTATGAGATTGATCATATTCTTGTAATAGGAATCACGACTTGCATGTCGATGAGTATGACAACCGGCAGGAGCCATAGGAGTTGTCTTTATTTTTTGTATGACCTGCGTGTCATTGAATAACGCCATGTAAATTACTTTACTTTATTGCTAAGCGCGTTAGCCATAGAAGTAGAAGTAATCGTTGGCGTGACAACTTCATGAAGACACAATGATGGAGATCATGATGATGGAGATCATGGTGTCATGTCGGTGACAAAGATGATCATGGTGCCCCGAAGATGGAGATCAAAGGAGCAAAATGATATTGGCCATATCATGTCACTATTTGATTGCATGTGATGTTTATCATGTTATGCATCTTATTTGCTTAGAATGACGGTAGCTTAAATAAGATGATCCCTCACTAAAATTTCAAGAGACGTGTTCCCCCTAACTGTGCACCGTTGCGAAGGTTCGTTGTTTCGAAGCACCACGTGATGATCGGGTGTGATAGATTCTAACGTTCGAATACAACGGGTGTTGACGAGCCTAGCATGTACAGACATGGCCTCGGAACACATGCGAAACACTTAGGTTGACTTGACGAGCCTAGCATGTACAGACATGGCCTCGGAACACAAGAGACCGAAAGGTCGAACATGAGTCGTATAGTAGATACGATCAACATGGAGATGTTCACCGATGATGACTAGTCCGTCTCACGTGATGATCGGACACGGCCTAGTTTGACTCGGATCATGTATCACTTAGATGACTAGAGGGATGTCTATCTGAGTGGGAGTTCATTAATCAGATGAACTTCATTATCATGAACATAGTCAAAAGGTCTTTGCAAATTATGTCATACGCTTTAGTTCTACTGTTTGAGATATGTTCCTAGAGAAAATTTAGTTGAAAGTTGGTAGTAGCAATTATGCGGACTGGGTCTGTAAACTGAGGATTGTCCTCATTGCTGCACAGAAGGCTTATGTCCTTAATGCACCGCTCGGTGTGCTGAACCTCAGCGTCGTCTGTAGATGTTGCGAAACATCTGACATACACGTTTTGATGACTACGTGATAGTTCAGTGCGTAATGCTAACGGTTTAGAATTGTGGCACCAAAGACGGTTTTTGAAACGTCGCAGAACATATGAGATGTTCCGAAGACTGAAATTGGGATTTCGGACTAGTGCCCACGTCAAGAGGTATGATACCTCTGACAAGTTTCTTAAGCCTGCAAACTAAGGGAGAAAAGCTCAATCGTTGAGCATGTGCTCAGATTGTCTGAATACCACAATCGCTTGAATCAAGTGGGAGTTAATCTCCCAGATGAGATAGTGATGGTTCTCCATAGTCACTACCACCAAGCTAGTAGAGCTTCGTGATGAACTATAACATATCAGGGATAGATATGATGATCCTTGAGCTATTCGCGATGTTTGACACCGCGAAAGTAGAAATCAAGAAGGAGCATCAATTGTTGATGGTTAGTAAAACCACTAGTTTCTAGAAGGGCAAGGGCAAAAGGGATACTTCATGAAACAGCAAATCGTTTGCTGCTCTAGTGAAGAATCCCAAGGTTGAACCCAAACCCGAGACTAAGTGCTTCTGTAATGAGGGGAACGGTCACTGAAGTAGTACTACCCTAGATACTTGGTAGATGAGAAGGCAGACAAGGTCGACAGAAGTATATTGGATATACATTATATGAATGTGTACTTTACTAGTACTCCTAGCAGCACCAGGGTATTAGATACCGGTTCGGTTGCTAAGTGTTAGTAACCCGAAATAAAAGCTGCGGAATAAATGGAGACTAGCTAAAGGTGAGATGACGATATGTGTTGGAAGTGTTTCCAAGGTTGATGTGATCAAGCATCGCATGCTCCCTCTACCATCGAGATTTGGTGTTTGCGTTGAGCATGATTTGATTATGTTTATCGCAATACGGTTATTCATTTAAGGAGAATAATGGTTACTCTGTTTATTTGAATAATACCTTCAATGGTCTTGCACCTAAAATGAATCTCGATCGCAGTGATACACATGTTCGTGCCAAAAGATATAAAATAGTAATGATAGTACCACATACTTATGGCACTGCCATTTGAGTCATATTGGTATAGAACGCATGAAGAAGCTCCATGTAGATGGATCTTTGGACTCAGTCGTTTTTTAAAAGATTGAGACATGCGAACCATGTCTATTGGTATATATGCATGAAGAAACTCCATGCAGATGGATCGTTTGGACTCACTTGATTTTGAATCACCTGAGACATGCAAATCATACCACATGGGCAAGATGACTGAAAGGCCTCATTTTCAGTAAGATGGAACAAGAGAGCAACTTATTGGAAGTAATACATTTTGATGTATGCAGTCCAATGAGTGCTGAGGCATGCAGTGGATATCGTTATGTTCTTCACAGATGATTTGAGTAGATGCTGAGTGTATTTACTTGATGAAACACAAGTCTGAATTATTGAACGGTTCAAGTAATTTCAGAGTGAAGTTGAAGATCGTCGTGACAAGAGGATAAAATGTCTATGATATGATCATAGAGATGAGTATCTGAGTTACGAGTTTGGCACACAATTAAGACATTGTGGAAAGTGTTTCACAATTAATACCGCCTGGAACACCACAGTGTGATGGTGTGTTCGAACATCATAACTGCACCCTATTGAATATGGTGCATACCATGATGTCTCTTATCAAATTACCACTACCGTTTATGGGTTAGGCATTAGAGACAACCGCATTCACTTTAAATAGGGCACCACGCAATTCCGTTGAGACGACACCGTTTAGAGAAACCTAAGTTGTCGTTTCTTAAAAGTTTGGGGCTGCGAAGCTTATGTGAAAAAGTTTCAGGCTGATAAGCTCGAACCCAAAGCGGATAAATACATCTTCATAGAATACCTAAAAACAGTTGGGTATACCTCCTATTTCAGATCTGGAAGCAAAAGTAATTGTTTCTAGAAACGAGTCCTTTCTCGAGGAAAAGTTTCTCTCGAATGAATTGAGTGGGAGGATGGTGGAGACTTGATAAGGTTGTTGAACCGTCACTTCAACTAGTGTGTAGCAGGGCACAGGAAGTTGTTCCTGTGGCACCTATACCAATTGAAGTGGAAGCTTATGATAGTGATCATGAAACTTCGGATCAAGTCACCACCAAACCTCGTAGGACGACGAGGATGCGTGCTACTTCAGAGTGGTACGTGATCCTGTCTGAGATATCATGTTGTTGGACAATACTGAACCTACGAGCTATGGAGAAGCGATGGTGGGCCCATATTCCGACAAATGGTTAGAAGCCATGAAATCTGAGATAAATGGATCTTTGAGAAGAAGACAGACGTGGACGGTAATGTTACCGTCTATGAAGCTCGACTTGTGGCAAAGAGTATTTCCACAAGTTCAAGGAGTTGACTACGATGAGATTTTCTCATCCGTAGCGATGCTTAAGTCCGTCGAAATCATGTTAGCATTAGCTGCATTTATGAAATCTGGCAGATGGATGTCAAAACAAGTTTCCTTACCAGTTTTCGTAAGGAAAGGTTGTATGTGATACAATCAGAAAGGTTTTGTCGATCCTAAGGATGCTAAAAGGTATGCTAGCTCCAGCGATCCTTCCATGGATTAGAGCAAGCATCTCGGAGTCAGAATATACGTTTTGATGGAGTGATCAAAGTTTTTGGGTTTATACAAAGTTTGTTGGAAACTTGTATTTACAATAAAGTGAGTGGGAGCACTACAACATTTCTGATAAGTATATGTGAATGACATATTGTTGATCCGAAATGATGTAAAAATTTCTGGAAAGCATAAAGGGTTGTTTGAAAGGAGTTTTTCAAAGGAAGACCTGGATAAAGCTGCTTACATATTGGGCATCAAGATCTATAGAGATAGATCAAGACGCCTGATGATACTTTCAAAGAACGCACACCTTGACATGATTTTGAAAGAGTTCAAAATAGATCAGCAAAGAAGGAGTTCTTGGCTGTGTTACAAGGTGCGAGTATTGAGTAAGACTCAAGACCTGACCACAGCAGAAGAGAGAGAAAGGACGAAGGTCGTCCCCTATGCTTTAGACGTAGGCTCTACAGTATGCTATGCTGTGTACCGCACATGAAGTGTGCTGCCATGAGTTGGTCAAGGGGTACAATAGTGATCCGGGAAAGGATCACATGACAGCGGTCGAACTTGTCCTTAGTATCTAGTGGACTAAGGAATTTTCTCGATTATGGAGGTGAAAAGGAGTTCGTCGTAAAGGGTTACGTCGATGCGAACTTTGACACTAATCCGGATGACTCTGAGTAGTAAACCGGATTCATATAGTAGAGCAGTTACTTGAAATGGCTCCAAGTAGCGCGTGGTAGCATCCACAAGATGACATAGATATTCGTAAAGCACACACGGATCTGAAAGGTTCAGACCAGTTGACTAAATAACCTCTCTCACAAGCATAACATGATCAAACCAGAACTCATTGAGTCTTAATCACATAGAGATGTGAACTAGATGGTTGACTCTAGTAAACTCTTTGGATGTTGGTCACATGGTGATGTGACCTGTGAGTGTTAATCACATGGTGATGTGGACTAGATTATTGACTCTAGTGCAAGTGGGAGACTGTTGGAAATATGCCCTAGAGGCACTAATAAATAGGTTATTATTATATTTCCTTGTTCATGATAATCGTTTATTATCCATGCTAGAATTGTATTGATAGGAAACTCAGATACATGTGTGGATACATAGACAACACCATGTCCCTAGTAAGCCTCTAGTTGACTAGCTCGTTGATCAATGGATGGTTACGGTTTCCTGACCATGGACATTGGATGTCGTTGATAACGGGATCACATCATTAGGAGAATGATGTGATGGACAAGACCCAATCCTAAGCCTAGCACAAGATCGTGTAGTTCGTTTGCTCAGAGCTTTTCTAATGTCAAGTATCAGTTCCTTAGACCATGAGATTGTGCAACTCCCGGATACCGTAGGAATGCTTTGGGTGTACCAAACGTCACAACGTAACTGGGTGACTATAAAGGTGCACTACAGGTATCTCCGAAAGTGTCTGTTGGGTTGGCACGAATCGAGATTGGGATTTGTCACTCCGTGTAAACGGAGAGGTATCTCTGGGCCCACTCGGTAGGACATCATCATAATGTGCACAATGTGACCAAGGAGTTGATCACGGGATGATGTGAGTTACGGAACGAGTAAAGAGACTTGCCGGTAACGAGATTGAACAAGGTATCGGGATACCGACGATCGAATCTCGGGCAAGTAACATATCGATAGACAAAGGGAATTGCATACGGGATTGATTGAATCCCCGACATCGTGGTTCATCCGATGAGATCATCGTGGAACATGTGGGATCCAACATGGGTATCCAGATCCCGCTGTTGGTTATTGACCGGAGAACGTCTCGGTCATGTCTGCATGGTTCCCGAGCCCGTAGGGTCTACACACTTAAGGTTCGATGACGCTAGGATTATAGGGAAAAGATATACGTGGTTACCGAATGTTGTTCGGAGTCCCGGATGAGATCCCGGACGTCACGAGGAGTTCCGGAATGGTCCGAAGGTAAAGATTTATATATGGGAAGTCTTGTTTTGGTCACCGGAAAAGTTTCGGGTGATATCGGTAATGTACCGGGACCACCGGGAGGGTCCCGGGGGTCCACCAAGTGGGGCCACCGGCCCCAGAGGGCAGCATGGGCCAAGTGTGGGAGGGGACCAGCCCCAGGTGGGCTGGCGCGCCCCCCCACCAGGGCCCAAGGCGCCTAGGGTTTGGGGAGGGGGCGCCTCCACCTTGCTTGGGGGGCAAGTTTCCCCCTCTCCCCCCTTGGCCGCCGCCCTAGATGGGTTTTGGGGCTGCCGCACCCCTTGGGGTGGAAACCCTGGAGGGGGCGCAGCCCCCTCCCTCTCCCCTATATATAGTTGAGGTATTGGGGGCTGCAAACACATGAGTTTTCCTCTCCCTGGCGCAGCCCTACCTCCTCCTCCTCCTCTCCCACGGTGCTTGGCGAAGCCCTGCGGGATTGCCACGCTCCTCCATCACCACCACGCCGTCATGCTGCTGCTGGATGGAGTCATCCCCAACCTCTCCCTCTCTCCTTGCTGGATCAAGGCATGGGAGACGTCACCGGGCTGCACGTGTGTTGAACGCGGAGGCACCGTTCTTCGGTGCTTAGATCGGAATCAACCGCGATCTGAATCGCTACGAGTACGACTCCTTCATCCGTGTTCTTGCAACGCTTCCGCATCGCGATCTACAAGGGTATGTAGATGCACTCCCCTTCCCCTCGTTGCTAGATTACTCCATAGATTGATCTTGGTGACACGTAGGAAAATTTTGAATTATTGCTACGTTCCCCAACATCGGGTCTCGGCGTCCCCAGCTCGCCAGCAGCGGCGCCACCGGAGCACCTGCGCCTTGGGCTGCCTTCGCCCCTGCCGCCGCAAGATCCGCCAAGTCCATGGCCGACCTCCCCTGCTTCTGTGTGCAAGCCCGCGCGGACGAGACCAGCGCCAAGAACCGCTCGTCCTGGAGCGTTGACCGCGCCCCGCCGGACCTCCTTCCTCCGCATCCGGCCACGCCGGCGGCAAGCCCTGCCTCCGCCGCCTCGCCAAGTTTTGCCGCCTGAACCTCCCTGCATCGCCATGGCCGCCGGCCTCTGTTTTCCCCGCTGTGAGCAACTTCCTCCATGAACGAAGCTTCGATCCTTTCCTAGATCCGTTCTGGCATGTAGAGTTTATTTAGAATTGCCACTATGTTTCCACCGCAAGCATATCAGCTAGCCCAGTGGCTAGCGCGGCCTCTATCCATTTGAGGGGTCTGGGGTTCGAGTCCCAGCCGCCCCCTTTTTATGCTTAGTTTTTCCTGTTATTTTGCACTCCCACTTCTGCTTCGGGCCAGATCTGCTGCTGGGCTTGCACAGTGCGTTGCATTGGGCCCGTTGCTATTTTTTTGGCGTGCTGCGAATTTCATATTATCCAGAGAGTGCAGTTTTGCAGAAAACCCCTCATACATCATGCATATAATAACTTCACAGCCGTGCATCGGATTAAAATAATTTATATATGAAAAATGTCTAGAATTTCATCTAGTTTCATAATATGCTGCTCTCATCCATGTTTAAAATGTTTAAACTTGTTGTTTATTTAATTTGCTTAAATGCCATGTTAAAATGATTTATTTCATAACTAATTAACCGTAACTCGGATTTAAATAAACTTTATATGCAAATGGGGTAGAAAAATGCATAGATTAACATGGTGCACTTCATTTTTCTGTTTAACAACATTAAAATTGTGTTTAGGGCAGAACAGTACCAAATCAAAAATATGCTTATGGGGTTTTTCCGAAATTGTTGTTTGTTGTTCCGGCCTCATTTAAATTGCCTAAAATAGGTAGTTTCCATATGCTTCACCTCTTGCCATGGTTAATAACATTTAATATTGTTGGGTCCATAAACGAGAGAGAACTAAATAATTAAATGTGGTGTTTCGTCAATATGCAACTCGTTGCATACTGAGCTCCACTTAATTTGTAGTGTTGTTTGTTGCACTTTGCCATGCCATGCCTCATTAAACCGGACATGCATCATATTTGTTTTTGCATCATGCCATGTGTATGTGGTGGTTGTTTACTATGTTGTTTGTTTCTTTCCGGGTTGCTTCTCTCGTTAGCTTCGGTTTCATTCCGGAGTTGTGAGGATTCGTTCGACTACGTCCGCTTGTCTTCTTCATGGACTCGTTCTTCTTCCTTGCGGGCAAGATGACCATACCCTCGAAATCACTTCTATCTTTGCTTGCTAGCTGTTTGCTCTATTGCTATGTAGCGCTACCTACCACTTGTTATATCATGCCTGCCTTATTGCCATGTCAGCCTCTAACCTTTTCACCCTTCCTAGCAAACCGTTGCTTGGCTATGTTACCACTTTTGCTCAGCCCCTCTTATAGCGTTGCTAGCAGGTGAAGATGAAGATTGCTCCATGTTGGATTATGTTTATGTTGGGATATCACAATATCTCTTATTTAATTAATGCATCTATATACTTGGTAAAGGGTGGAAGGCTCGGCCTTATGCCTGGTGTTTTGTTCCACTCTTGCCGCCCTAGTTTCCGTCATACCGGTGTTATGTTCCTTGATTTTGCGTTCCTTACGCGGTTGGGTGATTTATGGGACCCCCTTGACAGTTCGCTTTGAATAAAACTCCTCCAGCAAGGCCCAACCTTGGTTTTTACCATTTGCTACCACCTATCCCCTTTTCCCTTGGGTTCTGCAGACTCAAGGGTCATCTTTATTTTAGACCCCCCGGGCCAGTGCTCCTTTGAGTGTTGGTCCGAACCGAGCAGCCTGCGGGGCCACCTCGGGGAAACTCGAGGTCTGGTTTTACTCGTAGCTTGACTTATCCGGTGTGCCCTGAGAACGAGATATGTGCAGCTCCTATCGGGATTTGTCGGCACATCAGGCGGCTTTGCTGGTCTTGTTTTACCATTGTCGAAATGTCTTGTAAACCGGGATTCCGAGACTGATCGGGTCTTCCTGGGAGAAGGTTTATCCTTCGTTGACCGTGAGAGCTTATAATGGGCTAAGTTGGGACACCCCTGCAGGGTATTATCTTTCGAAAGCCGTTCCCGCGGTTATGAGGCAGATGGGAATTTGTTAATATCCGGTTGTAGAGAACTTGACACTTGACCCTAATTAAAACGCATCAACCGCGTGTGTAGCCGTGATGGTCTCTTCTCGGCAGGGTCTGGGAAGTGAAAACGGTTTCTGGGTTATGTTTGACGTAAGTAGGAGTTCAGGATCACTTCTTGATCATTGCTAGTTCATGACCGTTCCGTTGCTTCTCTTCTCGCTCTCATTTGCGTATGTTAGCCACCATATAAGCTTAGTGCTTGCTGCAGCTCCACCTCATTACCCCATCCTTTCCTTTAAGCTTAAATAGTCTTGATCTCGTGGGTGTGAGATTGCTGAGTCCTCGTGACTCACAGATACTTCCAAAACAGTTGCAGGTGCCGATGATACCAGTGCAGGTGACGCAACCGAGCTCAAGTGGGAGCTCGATGAAGATCTTGTTCGTTGTATTGTTTCTTTTCATGTTGATCAGTAGTGGAGCCCAGTTGGGACGATCAGGGATCTAGCAGTTGGGTTATCTTCTTTTCTTTTGGCTTTGACCGTAGTCGGTCTATGTGTGTACTCTGATTGATGTATGATTTATTTATGTATTGTGTGAAGTGGCGATTGTAAGCCAACTCTTTATCCCATTCTTGTTCATTACATGGGATTGTGTGAAGATGACCCTTCTTGCGACAAAACCACAATGCGGTTATGCCTCTAAGTCGTGCCTCGACACGTGGGAGATATAGCCGCATCGTGGGCGTTACAGAGGCGCGCACGATCTCGACCTCGTCGGCGAAGTAGGATGGTTTGGCAACGGCGTCGGGCAACGGGGGAATGGGCACTCCCCCATTGCTGAGCCTCCAGCCCGTCGGCCCGGCGCGCATGTCCGGCGGCGCCAGGATGTTCGCCTGGAACAGGAGCCAGGACTCCTGTTCGCGGAGCGAACGGCGGCCGAAGCCGTTGGCCGCCGGGGAAACGCTCGGCCATCGGGGAGATGGAGTGGCTGGGGAGAAGAGATCGGTGGCGGCGCTCGGGAGATGGAGTGGCTAGGGGAGAAGAGATCGGCGGCGGCGCTCGGGAGAGGGAGGGCTGGGGGAGAAGAGCTCGGCGGCGGCGTTCGGGAGAGGTGGAGAGGTGGCACTCATCACAGGCGAGCGAGGCCATATATAGTCGCGCCGCGTCCGTGTGTACGCGTCCGAGGGAGGGGAGGCGTCAGCGCGCCGCCCCGTGAACGCGCCGCCCGTGAGGAATCAATGGCAAAGCTGACCGGCGGCAGCCTTGCCATTGATTCCCCGCGGGAAACCGAGGCGTCGGGAGAAGACGAGGCGGGCGGTGTCGCTGACGCGGCTGGCCCGCGGCGCTTTCGCGCCAAAAACAATTCGCCCGGCGCCCCCCAGCGCGCCGGGTTCGGGTTGGGTCCGCCGGCGCCAATTTCGGCCCGAGCCAGCAAAAAAAAGGCCCCTGGGGGCGTGACTGGGCCGATTTTTTGGCGTCGGCGGCCGAAAAATCGCCTGGGGGGCCTTGTTGGGGGCGCGGCTAGAGATGCTCTTAGAGCATGTCTAACAGAGCCCTCAAAAACTCAACCTTCAAAACCAGTTTGAGGGGTGAGAAAGTATCGTTTTGAAGGTCAAAAATCTCTGGCACAGATCAGTGCCCTCAAACCAACCCTCAGAACCTTCAAAACAGGACAGCAACATAAATCACTCTCAAATTTGCAAATGATCATGATCACATACATGAAACAAACTTGCAAATCATCATCATCACATAGTAAATCCCATGGACATCATAGCAAAACATACAACGTGCAAATGATCATCATCAGATAGTCATCGGAGACATCATTTGCAAAACATAAAACGTACGAACAACTTCAAGCACCGGTGAAGTTGTCCACACCTCCATCGCCTCCACCACTCATCGGAGACTCACCTCGGAGAGTAGACGACGCACCACCACCAGCACCACGCAGTAGCCTCTTCCTGTCCGCGATGTTCTCCTTGTACTCCTTCCACCACGCCAATTGCTCTTCATCCATGTCCTTTCTAGACATCATCATGTGCTCCTTCTCCTCGGCCATGAGTTCCTTCCATGCTTTTGCTTCCTTGAGCTTGATCATCCTCTCCTCCATGTCGGCCTTGCGCTTGGCATCTTCTCGCCTTGCTTCCAATTGTGCAAGTTTCACCTCTTTCTTTCTTTCGGTGATAATAAGCTTTGTCTCCAATGCCTTCATTGTCAATGTCTCCTTTGACTTGATCATTTGATCAATCTTTCCCCTCAAGCTTGATGCCTCCGCTTCCATCTTCATCCTTTCTTTTCCCTTCTTGGTTCCGTCGGGCTTGTCATGGTTTCTTCCTTCTTCATCACTATCATCCATTTTGAGCATATCCGATTTCTTCGGTGCACTCTCTTGATCCCTCAATTTCCATTTGTCAAGATGTTGGAGCAATGCCCAACAATGCTTGAATGGGAAGGATTTGCCCTTGGAACCGGCCATGTCCTTGTACCTCAAGTCGGCATATTTCTCCTATGTAGAAGAGCGGTAGGAACAACAACAACAACAGTAGTTAATTAGCCAATAATTTGTAAAAATGCTATAAACTCCCTCCGGCCCATAATATAAGATGTTAATTAATCCAATATGTGAGTATATTGAATGTTATAAGATATTATATAATGGGACGGAGGGAGTGTTGTACTACATCATTGTGTAATTGCTGTTTAGCTTCTAATATTAACTTGGTGCTTTTAGGTACATATGTCATTGGTGAAGATCCGCGCTTCGACCCTTTATGCGTATGGGGTAATGGGATATTGATGAACCAGCATCAAGTGCGAAAGCTGATAAAGATTGTTAGTAAAATGGGTCAAAACATGGCAATTAAACTATTTGTTTACACTTTATCCAAGACAGCAGCGAACTGCAGGATGGTAAGTAAGAACTCTGCAGCCTTGTTTTTACTGCCCATAGTGAGTTGTGTTAGATGACAATGTCTGAATCTTTTTCCTTTGCAGTAGTTCCCAAAGCAGTTTACTCAAGATT
The DNA here is from genome assembly GCF_018294505.1 of Triticum aestivum. NCBI lineage: Eukaryota > Viridiplantae > Streptophyta > Magnoliopsida > Poales > Poaceae > Triticum > Triticum aestivum. The sequence goes on from NC_057805.1 coordinate 207,993,363, forward strand.
ACCTCTCAAACTACATGATTGGTGGGCATGCAAAGGTTAAAGTATTTCTACCAGAACATGATGATTATCTAGATGTGTTCATGAAGACAGTGAAGGATGGGCAGTCGGCCGTCACAAGGGGTTGGACTAGAGTAGTGTGTGCCTTCTGCATGGAGGAGGGCACAGTATGGGCATTCCGCTTCATTTTGTTCGGCAAGAAGAATGTATTTTGCCTCTTTCTTTACTGTCTTTAATAGTGCAGGTATATAACTATGGTTCATCATTCTTTATTTGGTGCTTATGTATTTCTTGAACAGATGTTCTTGTGAATCAAATAATGCATTGGTTGTTTGAACCTGATGGATATTGTCGGAACCGTGGCTCCGTGGACCCAAACAAGGTTCGAACTCTGGGGCGCGTGCGAAGATCTAACCTAGCCTTGGCCTCAAGCTCATCACCTCATGGCTTTGCCTCGATGAGTTCGTGCGAGCGGGGAAGGGAATGAACACCGAGATTTACCCAGGATCGGGCCACCTTGCGATGTAAAACCCTACTCCTGCTTTGTGGTAGATTGCCTCGTGAGGAGGATGAGGATGAACAAGTAAAGTGGATGAGCTACCTCGCTAGGGCTCGGGGATTGAGAATGGATCGAGCTCTCTCTACGGCGGAGACTAGCCTATATTTATAGTGGCCTTGGTCCTCTTCCCTCATAGCTTAGGCGGGAAGGGATTCCACAACGGACAATTTGAAAAGGGACAGGAAGTACATCTTATCCTGACGAAAGGTGGTCTTCGCCTGCAAAGCTTCTGGCCGTGACGCGGCAGTGGGCTCGGGGATGTCATCCGTCCTGCCGGGCTCGTGGTCTTGGTCTTGTTGCACCAGAATGGAAACCTTTGGGGGACTTCTTGGGTACCTGCGTACACCTTGCCTCCTTTGCACCAAAGAGGAAACTGTCCTCCTCTGCGCCCGCTGGTCCCCGCCTGGCCTTGGTCGTCATGGCTTACGTCATCGAGAGCCCCGTGAGGCTGGGTACCTGCATACAAATCTCCGTTCCGCGGGAGGCAGGCTTGGGGAGCTACTCCTCGGGAGCTCTTAGCGTCACTCGCCTCACGAGGTCAGGGGCCCTCACAAGGGTCTTGTAGCTGGGCTGTAACGGGCCATCGATGAGGCCACGCACTCGGCCGCAGGCAGGCAAGTCTGGGTACCCCCAATCCCAGAACACCGATAGTAGCCCCCGGGCCCAAAGCGCACTCGAGATGGCTTTGAGGCGAAAGCAAGGAGTGAAGGGCAAAGCACCGTGTGCGCCAACCGCCTGCGGGCCAGGCTCGACGCGTGGTGCATGATGGGGCGTGGACGCCAACACTTCCCCATGTCGCCTTGGCAACTGCCTAGGCTGACAGAAGACTGGCGCGCACTACAGGTCCATCATTGCCCGAACGCGAAGGGACACCGTGTGGCTTTCTTCGGTCGCCTATAAGAAGGTATAGGGAGCAGCCATGATGGTTTTTTGCCGCCGAGAAGGGGAAGGCACCGCGGGAGGAGATGGAGTTGCCCCCGCCGAAGAGAGGGCGCGGCCACCCTCGCAAGGTCACCATGACACCTGCGGTGGCCCCTCTCCAGCATGAGTGCGCTCCGCTGGGGGTCCACGCCGGTCCCAGCAGTCGCGGTAAGGGTCCCTCCCGTGGAAGCGGCCATGGAAGCCGCGGAGGTCGAGGCCGAGGGGGAGGCATGCGGCGGCCGCCCTGACCACCTAGCCCGCGGGCCCTCTCGAACGACACGGCCCGCGAGTTCGTGGTGTGGATGGAGGGTCTGCCTGGCACCTGGATCCAGCTCCCGCGCTCCTTCAGAGAGGAGCTGCCAGCAGGAGGACCCGCCGGGCTATGGCTGTAGCCCGACGGTTGCGTCAACCAGTCCTCGTGGGCGGAGGTTGAGGTTACCTCCTCAGGCCTGGTATACTTGACCCGCGGGTGGCAGACATTCGCCTGCACCCGCGGCTTGATGGGGAGGCACACCCTTCATTTCAAGAACGAGGGGTGTCAACGCTCTTTGTCAAGGTCTTCGGGGAGGATGGCGGGCGCCTATGGTGCTGCCCGGAGGGCGATAGCAGCTGCGGCGACCACCTCTCCAACGACGACGATCATCACGGCAGCGACGTCCTCGGCGGTGAACTTGCCCTTGGCGACAACTGCAACACCTCCAGCAGCGGCGGCACTTCCTCCTGGGGGAGCTCGAGCAATGACCACTACGACAAGGCGCCGTGTCCCCATGCCCTGATCAACGAGGAGCAGGACTCCGACTAGGCGCCGCGACGTCGGAGCCAACACCTCAGGGGCCGAGGCCCTCAGGAGGCCGCTTCTTTTGTCTTTTATTTCCTCCATTTGAAATCATGAAGGGCCCCGCAGGGGCGTGTAAGAAATTGGGGCGCTTGCACCTTCTATCTCAGAATTATAATTTGTGTTTTTAAGTTGTGTTATTGTCTCTTGTCTAAACTCAAGCCCCTTCCCCTTCGCGAGAGCTTAGTGCCCAGCGTCGTTGGGACCCAGTCCCCAGGTAAGCTTCTGCCGTCACTGGTATGCGAGGTCGCGATGTCGTGTGCAAGGCCAGGAGGGAAGTGACCCGAGGTCCGGTAGGAGCTCCTGAGGTGCGGTGCTCAGCAGGTCCCCCTGGACATGCAGGCGGCTTCTGGACGAGATGAGGTTTTCGTCTACACAAGACCACGGAAAATCGAGGTGTCAATAGCAAGGCTCCCGCCCAGCGCGGAGGATGTGACCTAGCTATGGGTGCCCATGATTCGTGAGGTGTCTCTGCGTCGTGACGGCACACGTCCCTTGAGGCTGGTTATCTTCTTCCACCCTGAAACGTATCGAGGAAAACCCAGCTCCTCCAGGTATGCCGCCATGTGCTCGTCCTTCGGCTTGTACTCCTTGTTGGAGAATTTGACAAGGAGCTGGGAGTCGCCCTTGATGGTGAGGCGCTTGACACCCAGGGCTGCGGCAACTTTTAGCCCAGCAATCAAGCCCTCGTACTCCACGATGTTGTTGGAGACCTTCTTGCCGCACTAAAAGCATAGCTGGACGGCGTAGTGGAGCTTATCATTGGTCGGGGAGACGAGCATGACCCCGGCTCCTGCGCCTTGCCGCACGTAAGCTCCATCGAAGTGCATGACCCAGCTGTCGGGTGCCTCGTCGCCTAGCACCAAGGACTGATCCTCGCACAGCTCCTAGTCACACGCGTCTGTCCATTCTGCCACAAAGTTGGCGAGCGCCGCTCCCTTGATTACCCTGGTCATGCTGAACTCCAGCTGGAAGGCCTACAGCTCGATGTTCCACTCGGCGACCCTGTCGGCAGCGTTAGGGCTGTGCAATATCCTCTCCAGAGGGTATGCGGATACGACCTTAATGGGGTGGCCCTGGAAATAGTGGCGCAGCTTCCTCAAGGCAACCAGGAGTTCGAGAAGGAGCTTCTGTTGCATAGGGTAACACACACATGCATCCGGGAGCACCGTGCTGATGAAGTACACCGGGTGTTCGACAAGGCGTGGGACGTTGGTGGAGTCCTGTTCCGCACGAGGTGCGCGGGGCTTGGGGATCTTGTCGGGCTATAGGGGGCGGAGCCCCCGTGAACGCCATCCTGAGGCGACGAGGGCTCGGAAGGCTTCATGGCCCCACATGGGCCGGGGGGCTTTCCTCGAGTGCCGCCATGCTCCTCTTGGATTGCTACGAGCGCAGCGCTGGCCGAATGCGGGATGGCCGCTAGGTAAAGCAACAGCGGCTCGCGAGAGCTAGGCGCCACCATGACTGGTGGGCTCGTGAGATACCTTTTGAGGTCCTCGAAGGATTCCTCCGCCTCGGGGGTCTACTCGAAGGGGCCCTTTCTCTTCATCAACTTGAAGAACGGTAGCGCGCGCTCGCCCAGCTTGGATATGAAATGCCCCATGGAGGTCACACATCCTTCCAGCTTCTGCATTTCCTTGACGGTTTGGGGCGGGCGCATCTTCTCGATGGCCTTGACCTTCTCTGGGTTCGCCTCTATTCCTCGGTGCGAGACAAGGAAACCAAGCAACTTCCAGACGGGGCCCTGAAAACCCACTTCTCAGGGTTAAACCTTAGGTTTACCCTGTGTAGGTGGCGAACGTCTCCTCTACGTCCTCGATCAGGGTCGTCGCCTTGCGCGACTTAACCACGATCTCATCGACGTATGCCTCCGCGTTTCTCTCCAGTTGTAGCCCCAGCGCGATGTGCATGAGCCGCTGGAAGGTGGCGCCGGCGCTCCTCAGCCTGAAGGGCATGCATGTGTAGCATTGCACGCTGCATGGTGAGATGAAGGTTTTCTTCTTAACATCTTCGGTCGCCATCATGATCTGGTGATATCCCAAGAACGCATCTAGGAAACACAGAAGATCACACTCCACAGTAGATTCCACAATCTGGTCGATGCGCGGGAGTGGAAAGGGGTCCTAAGGGCAAGCCTTGTTGAGGCTAGTGAAGTCAACACACAGGCGCTCCTGACCGCCCTTCTTGGGGATGACGATAGGATTGGCGAGCCACTCTGGATGCCGCACCTCTCGTATGACCCGGGCTTCCTGTAACTTGCGCACCTCTTGGATAATGAACGATTGCCTTTGCTGCACCTGCTGTCTTGCCTTCTACTTCACCGGACGGGCGTTGGGGCAGACCGCTAGGTGGTACTCAATTACTCCCCTCGGGATGCCGACCAGATCGGACGCCTTCCATGCAAACACATCTTTGTTCGCTCGGAGGAACCGGATGAGCGCCTGCTCCTGGTCCGAGGGCAAGCCGGCGCCGATGGTGAAAGTGGGGTCCGGGTTATCGTCGTCGACGGGTACCCTCTTCGTCTCAGCGCGGTCTTGGGAGAACAACTACTTCTTATTTGAGGGCGCGGCCTCCGAAGGCCCCGTGGTCCACTCATCCTCCGGACGTGAGGCCGTCGTGGCCCTGTAGGCGAGCTTGAGTGCCATAACCGCATCCCCATTGTCTCCGGTCATGGTGATGATGCCGCTGCTGCCCGGAATTTTGATGATCTTGTAGCCTGGGTGTGTCGCCGCCGTGAACTTGGCGAGAGCAGGGTACCCCAAGCTGGCATTGTAAGGGAGGCTGATGCGGGCCACGTCGAAGTCGATGAGCTCGGTACAGTAGTTCTCGTGCTTGACGAAGGTGAGGAGAAGGCGCACTTGTCCCAAGGGGGTGGCGGAGCCCCTTGCCACCCCTAAGAACGACCTGGTGGGCAGGAGCTGATCGTATGGCACCTGAAGCATCTCGAAAGCCTCGACAAAGAGCACACTGAGGTCCGCGCCACTGTCAATGAGGGTCTTGGTGACGGAGACATTGCTGATGGTGGGTGCGCATAGCATAGGGAGCGCACCGGTGGTAGCCACAGATCCAGGGTGATCCCTGGGGTCGAAGGTGATGGCGACCTCATGTCGCGCGTGGCTTCGCAGGGTCTCAGGTTGGGGACGGGCGGCAATCGCGTGGCGGAGGAGCTGCTTGGCGTGGCGACCGGATGCAAGTGCTTGTGACCCGCCGAGGATGCACGCGACCGCGAGGGGCCCTGGAGCCGCGAAGTGCGTGACAAATTGTTCATGGAGGTCCCCCCATGAGGACGCTGAGGGAGGCCGCGGAGCCAAGAACGGGGAGCTTTCGTGAGGGCTAGAGGCGGCCAGTTCGCATGGCGTAATTAGATTCTTTTGTGCTTGTGGATTTGAAGATGTAAGCTATATGCATCAGTTTGAGTTATCTCATAAATTTCATATATTTAAACAACAATTATCTCATCTCGAGTATATTAACTGACTAACCATACTCTGAGGCTCGGACCGATGGGATGGTTTGTACTAAATATCAAGAAATAGTAGAGGACGCTGACAATTACAAAATTAGTACGTCACAGGTAGGTTCAACTCTGTACTAACTTTGTACTGAAGTCATTACAGAGTTTACTCACTTATTTTCGGGCGGAGGGAGTATATAGAAGTAGATTTAAACAATGATGAATTGTGATATAACTTGCTTTCAACCATTCACCTAAGCTACTACTTTGGCATGGCACAAACCTTTTACTTGTTGGCAGTAACACAGATGAAAAGAGATTGAAACCACGTATAAATGAAAACGTTTAGCAGAACAAAAAGTCATAGTACTGAAGTGGAAAGGGGAGAAAATATGAAAGTATTGATTAAGCGAAATAGCATGATGCATAGCTTTTACCCTTGATATTTAAAATATCCTTCATAGGTATCATCCAACACACAGTATGCCATGGACAACTCCCCTATTAGAACTATAGAAAAAGGCCGGCATAATCACTAATTAAACATTTCTGAGAAAACATTTTAGAGCGAATGGAAATTAAACACAATAGAAAATGATATAAGTTATTAAGGCTATTGGTCATTTATGCAGTTATTGAGAAGTAGTGTACTATATTGTCTAAATCCATGGATTTACCTTTTTGTTACTATTAAGTCCAATGTGAAGTGAATGGAATAACAATAGTAGAACGGTGGTGGCATAGTGTTGACATGGAATGAGGGATGTTTGCAGCCATATGAAATAAAACCCAAAGATATACTATGACAGGATATAAAGGAGCACAGATAACCTGCGAACAACAATGCGAGAAGATGCAACAAGAAGAAAAGATGCATCTGAATCTGATAACTCGCACCATGTAGCCAGCTCTTAGAAAATCTAGATAGGTGCCTTCTTAACTAAATACGACTTAGAAAAAGAAGATATACTAATGGAGGAAAAAACATCACTGTCTTATGTGCTTGCATCTTTGGTTTGTTCGATCCAGGTGCTGCTCTTAAAACTAAGGATTTGAAAGCATTTATGACCTTGTGGTCTCTGTACCACATTTTTAAGATATACATAAACTTGTGAAAAAATGTTCATCCCTTCTAGATGCTAGATAGTTACTACAACCTAACAAATATTCATCGATGAATCGCAGTAGCTGATGTCTAGTATCATTTGCTTGAGTTAATCAATTAATTATAGGTATCAATACTTAAAATGTTGGTTTAAACGCATCAGCATACCATGGAGACAGAGAAAAAGGACTTTACCTCATTCCACTTATATTGCCCTTGTTCCGATGTTGATTTGGCACCAGCCTCTCTAGTAGACAGAGAATCCCTGTCAATAACAGCCTCTCAAGTCTCAAAGTACATACTCATTGTCGCGGGAAACCACGGCCACCTATGGGATCAGGAGGCCCCTTGCTGGTTCAGCGGAGGGCGTCGTGTTGCACAAAGAGCAGACGAGCGTGGGGCAGCACGGCAAAGATCATGCAGGCATTCTTACCCAGGTTCGGGCCGCCGCGAGCGTAAAACCCTACTCCTGCTTTGGTTGATTGATGGTGGAAAGGTGGTGGTGGAGCGTACTACACTTGCCCGGCTGGAATTGCCTTAGGGCAGCGGTGGCTACACGCGTATGGGGGTGTGAGTTATCCAACCTTCTAACCCTTTCTATCGTTGCCATGGGCCTCCTTTTATAGATCAAGGGGTTACCACAATGGCAAAGTAATCATTATGCACTGATAAGATAGCAAACAGTGCTATCATACCTAACTCTGCGGGATGACATGGCGCATTAAATGCACCGCTCAATGTCACATTGTTGGTTGCCCGGCAAGGCTTGTCGGACTATCTCGCCAGCTCCACGCCTGCTCGCTTGACACGTTGCAGGACGGGTGTCACCTACAGGTATTTCCTGTAGGGAGAGGCTGCCATGTGGTGAATGGCTGCCACTTCATTTCACGGCTTGACACCGCACTGATTGACGACGTGGGTCGTGGCAGAGTGGCTGGTGAGGCGGTTTTGCCTCCGTGTGTCCCAGCAGGGCCTGCCGGGACGTCTTGGATGTTTTCTTCCAGGGGTGGCCTCGCCCCTTGCCGAGCTCGCCTGCCCGGCAAAGGAGGCCTTTCTCCTGACGGCACCTTGCTTCTCTGGCGTGATCTTGGTCCCTCTGATCTGCATGTTGGTCCTTTGAATCTCTTAGCCCCTTGTATTCTGGCTTGACCTTGACTTGTCCGTGCACGAGTCAGGGAAAAAATGCATACCCCTGTATATTTTCCCCGACACTCATAAAATCTTTCTCTAGTAATTTTATTGTTTCCATAATCAATAATGAACCTACTGTGTATCAAAATAAATAGTCAATACATATTAGTAGTGTGCAAATAAATACATCTCACATACTCTTGCCATCTCATCACATACTCTTGCTATCTCTCGCACACATGATGATTTGCTTCTGATCATAGAATGTCCTCTCCCTCAAACAAATACATCTATATGAATTGGATTGCATATAATTAGGAGAACTGTATGGACCTCAAGGTGGGTGTATAAATTTATCATCTCAATCTACGTTCCTTCACTAAAAAGACAGAAGAAAAAGTTGCTTAGTTGTGAATTTCATCGAACATCTAATAAATAATTCAGAGTAAAACTTGAGAACACAAAATCAACTCGTACAGGGGACCATGATGATAACCATGGACCAGGAATATAGTAGTAAGGGGACCAAGATGACATTCATGGATCAGGAATATATATACTAGTAACGGTAATCTGTTGGATATTCCTTGCGCGTTGATACGTCTCCAACATGTCTATATATTTTTATTATTTCATTATATGATTAATCTAGGATGCTTTATATGCATTTATATGCTATTTTATATCATTTTTGGGGACTAACCTATTAACCCAGTGCCCAGTGCCAGTTGTTGTTTTCTGCTTGTTTTTAGCTTTTCTGAAAATCAATACCAAATGAGGTCCAAACACGATGAAACTTTACTGTAATTTTTTCTAGACCAGAAGGGACCCTAGAAGGTTCGAGAGGAGGTCAGAAGAGCTACGAGAGAGCCACTAGCTCACATGTCATGCCCCCTGAGCTTGTGGGCCCCATGCAACTCTGGTTGACCTAATTAAACCTCTATAAATTCAGAAATATTCCCAAACCAATAGGGATCCACCCGAAACACTTCTTCCGCCGCTGCAAGCTTCTATTCTTACGCGATCCCATCTGGAGGCCTTTTCTGGTTCTCTGCAGGAGGGGGGATCGATCACGGATGGCTTCTACATCATCCTTGCTGCCTTCGGATGATGCATGAGTAGTTTACAACAGACCTACGGGTTTGTAGCTAGTATCTAGATGGCTTCTTCTCTCTCTTTGATCTTCAATACAATGTTCTCCTTGATCTTCTTGGACTTCTCTCTGATGTAATCTTGTTTTACGGTGTGTTTGTTGGGATCAGATGAATTGTGGGTTTATGATCAGATTATTCATTGAAGGTAATTGAGTCATTCTGAACTTTATTATGCATGATTGTTATAGCTTTGTATTTCAAAGTGCAACTATCCCTGGGGGGTTTTGGTAATCGCTAACAACATATAGCTCATTGAACTAATGCTATTTCAAGATGATCATTTCAGAAAGTTCAATGATTGGCATGGCATGGATTAGGAATGTGGACCCCTCAAAATGCTAAGGACTCTTATTGGCTCAAGCTCAAGACTCTACATTTTCATTTTAGTGGTCCAAGATCACATTGAGTCCATAGGAAAAGCCAATACTATTAAAAGGGGATGAGGTGTTGCTTAATGGCTTGCTTGCTCAAAATGCTTAATGATATGCTCCAAAAGCCCTCAACCACTTTCTCATATCCACATATGTCCCAAACCAAAAGTCAAACTCGGCCCTACCGATTTGATCTATCCGGCGCCACCGAATTCATTTGACATAGCCACTGCCAGAAACCCTAGTCACTTCAGTCTCACCGATAGGGACACTACAAAAAAAATACACTTCCGTGATGATACGTGTTTGTCACAGTAGGTCACGTTTTCTATCATGCATGTACATCCATGACGATTTTATGACAGAATCAAGATAGTCATACCTGTGCTGTCATAGAAGTGTTCCATGACATTACCAAAATTATCATCACGGAAGTGTCCACTTCCATGACGATAGATCGCGCGTCATAGAAGTGCTTTCGTCAAGGGTGACCGACACGTGGCATCCACCGTAATAGGTCACCGTTAAGCTATCGGGTCCGGTTTTGGATCTGATAACCCATTAACAGCCTGGACCAATGGGTATTTTCCACGTGTAAAATTCTCATTGGCCAGAGGAAACACGTGTTGGCTCACCGTTGGGACAGATGTCATCCACTCATTGGATAGGAGGCGCGTATGATACATCGACATGTGGCACGGCCCAACAGAGGCCCATTCGGATGAAAAGGCCGGCCCGTTTGACTTGGTCAAAAGGTAACGGGCCGACCCACGGAAAGCCTGTTAACGGCCTGTTCGTATATAGCCCATTTACGACCCGCTAACTACCGGCCCGTTACGGCCTATCGGAATTAAGCCCAGTAGCTTCATCTGGGCCTTCCAATATGATTCCAGCCCATTGTAATTTCCGGCCCATGTATGGCCCATGATGTCTTTCGGCCCATATGAGGCCCTTTGTAACTCTCAGCCCATTAAAGGCCCGAGATGAAACTGGCCCATAATGAACAGTGTATCGCTTTATACCCATTAACGACCCATTATTCCGTCAACCGTTTCTAGCCCGTGTTAACTTTCGGCCTTCTAAGTGTTGGAAATATGCCCTAGAGGCAATAATAAAATGGTTATTATTGTATTTCCTTGTTCATGATAATTGTCTATTGTTCATGCTATAATTGTATTAACTGGAAACCGTAATACATGTGTGAATACATAAACCACAACATGTCCCTAGTAAGCCTCTAGTTGACTAGCTCGTTGATCAATAGATGGTTATGGTTTCCTGACCATGGACATTGGATGTCATTGATAACGGGATCACATCATTAGAGAATGATGTGATGGACAAGACCCAATCCTAAGCATAGCACAAGATCGTGTAGTTCGTTTGCTAAGAGCTTTTCTAATGTCAAGTATCGTTTCCTTAGACCATGAGATTGTGCAACTCCCGGATACCGTAGGAATGCTTTAGGTGTACCAAACATCACAACGTAACTGGGTGGCTATAAAGGTGCACTACAGGCATCTCCGAAAGTGTCTGTTGGGTTGGCACAAATCGAGACTGGGATTTGTCACTCCGTATGACGGAGAGGTATCTCTGGGCCCACTCGGTAATGCATCATCATAATGAGCTCAATGTGACTAATGAGTTAGCCACGGGATCATGCGTTACGGAACGAGTAAAGAGACTTGCCGGTAACGAGATTGAACGAGGTATTGGGATATCGACGATCGAATCTCGGGCAAGTAACATACCGATAGACAAAGGGAATTGTATACGGGATTGATTGAATCCCCGACATCGTGGTTCATCCGATGAGATCATCGTGGAACATGTGGGAGCCAATATGGGTATCCAGATCCCGCTATTGGTTATTGGCCGGAGAGGTGTCTCGGTCATGTCTGCATGGTTCCCGAACCCGTAGGGTCTACACACTTAAGGTTCGGTGACGCTAGAGTTGTTATGGGAAATAGTATGTGGTTACCGAAGGTTGTTCGGAGTCCCGGATGAGATCCGGACGTGACGAGGAACTCCGGAATGGTCTGGAGGTGAAGATCGGTATATTGGACGAAGGGTATTGGAGTCCAGAATTGTTCCGGGGGTACCAGGCTATGGCCAGCATGTCCGAAAGGGGTTTCGGAGGCCCCGACAAGCGTTGGGGGGCCTTATGGGCCAAGGAGAAGGGGCAAACCAGCCCACTAAGGGGCTGTGCGCCCCTCCCAACCCCTCTCACGTAACCAGGAGAGGCGGGGGCGCCACCCCTAGGGCAGCCGCCCCTCCCGGCTTGGGGGCAAGTTTCCTAGGGGGTGGGGGCACCCAAACCCATCTAGGGTTTCCCGTGGCCGCCGCCTCCTCCTCTATATCCATCTAGAGGGGCCGGCCCCTCTTCCCTTCCCCCTATATATAGTGACGGGGTGGGAGGGCAGCCGGACCCCTTGCCTGGCGCAACCCTTTACTCCTCCAACTCCTCCTCCTCCGTAGTGCTTAGCGAAGCTCTGCCGGAGAACCACGAGCTCCATCGCCGCCACGCCGTCGTGCTACTGGAGTTCTCCCTCAACTTCTCCTCTCCCCTTGCTGGATCAAGAAGGAGGAGACGTCCCCGGGCTGTACGTGTGTTGAACGCGGAGGCGCCGTCCGTTTGGCGCTAGATCGGATCTTCCGCGATTTGAATCGCCGCGAGTACGACTCCATCAACCGCGTTCTTGTAACGCTTGCGCTTAGCGATCTTCAAGGGTATGAAGATGCACTCCCTCTCTCTCGTTGCTAGCATCTCCTAGATTGATCTTGGTGACACGTAGGAAAATTTTGAAGTATTGCTACGTTACCCAACAGTGGCATCATGAGCTAGGTTTATGCATAGATTCTATGCACGAGTAGAAGGCAAAGTAGTTGTGGGTGATGATTTGTTCAATTTGCTTGCCGTTACTAGTCTTATCTTGATTCGGCGGCATTGTGGGATGAAGCGGCCCGGACCGACCTTACACGTACTCTTACGTGAGACAGGTTCCACCGACTGACATGCACTTGATGCATAAGGTGGCTAGCGGGTGTCTGTCTCTCCCACTTTAGTTGGATCGGATTCGATGAAAAGGGTCCTTATGAAGGGTAAATAGCAATTGGCATATCACCGTTGTGGCTTTTGCGTAGGTAAGAAACGTTCTTGCTAGAAACCCATAGCAGCCACGTAAAACATGCAACAACAATTAGAGGACGTCTAACTTGTTTTTGCAGGGTATGCTATGTGATGTGATATGGCCAAAAGGATGTGATGAATGATATATGTGATGTATGAGATTGATCATGTTCTTGTAATAGGAATCACGACTTGCATGTCGATGAGTATGACAACCGGCAAGAGCCATAGGAGTTGTCTTGATTTATTGTATGACCTGCGTGTCAATGAAAATCGCCATGTAATTACTTTACTTTATTGCTAACCGTTAGCCATAGTAGTAGAAGTAATAGTTGGCGAGACAACTTCATGAAGACACGATGATGGAGATCATGATGATGGAGATCATGGTGTCATGCCGGTGACGAAGGTGATCATGACGCGCCTCGCAGATGGAGATCAAAAGGCGCAAGATGATATTGGCCATATCATGTCACTTTATGATTTGCATGTGATGTTTGTCATGTTTACATCTTATTTGCTTAGAACAACGGTAGCATAAATAAGATGATCCCTCACTAAAATTTCAAGAGATGTGTTCCCCCTAACTGTGCACCGTTGCGAAGGTTCGTTGTTTCGAAGCACCACGTGATGATCGGGTGTGATAGATTCTAACGTTCGCATACAACGGGTGTAAGCCAGATTTACACATGCGAAACGCTTAGTTTGACTTGACGAGCCTAGCATGTACAAACATGGCCTCGGAACACAAGAGACCGAAAGGTCGAACATGAGTCGTATAGTAGATACGATCAACATGGAGATGTTCACCGTTGATGACTAGTCCGTCTCACATGATGATCGGACACGGTCTAGTCGATTCGGATCATGTATCACTTAGATGACTAGAGGGATGTCTATCTAAGTGGGAGTTCATTAAATAATCAGATGAACTTAATTATCATGAACATAGTCAAAGGGTCTTTGCAAATTATGTCATAGCTTACGCTTTGGTTCTACTATTTAAGATATGTTCCTAGAGAAAATTTAGTTGAAAGTTGATAGTAGCAATTATGCGGACTAGGTCCGTAAAGTGAGGATTGTCCTCAATGCTGCGCAGAAGGCTTATGTCCTTAATGCACCGCTCGGTGTGCTGAACCTCGAGCGTCGTGTGTGGATGTTGCGAACATCTGACATACACGTTTTGATGACTACGTGATAGTTCAGTGCGTAATGCTAACGATTTAGAATTGAGGCGCCAAAGACGTTTTTGAAACGTCACAGAACATATGAGATGTTCCAAAGACTGAAATTGGGATTTCAGACTAGTGCCCACGTCAAGAGGTATGAGACCTCTGACAAGTTTCTTAAGCCTGCAAACTAAGGGAGAAAAGCTCATTCGTTGAGCATGTGCTCAGATTGTCTGAGTACTACAATCGCTTGAATCGAGTGGGAGTTAATCTTCCAGATGAGATAGTGATGGTTCTCCAAAGTCACTGCCACCAAGCTACTAGAGCTTCGTGATGAACTATAACATATCAGGGATAGATATGATGATCCTTGAGCTATTCGCGATGTTTGACACCGCGAAAGTAGAAATCAAGTGGGAGCATCAATTGTTGATGGTTAGTAAAACCACTAGTTTCAAAAAGGGAAAGGGCAAGAAAGGGATACTTCATGAAATGGCAAATCAGGTGCTGCTCTAGTGAAGAAACCCAAGGTTGAACCCAAACCCGAGACTAAGTGCTTCTGAAATGAGGGGAACGGTCACTGAAGCAGAACTACCCTAGATACTTCGTAGATGAGAAGGCTGGCAAAGTCGACAGAAGTAGATTGGATATACATTATATTAATGTGTACTTTACTAGTACTCCTAGTAGCACCAGGGTATTAGATACCGGTTCGGTTGCTAAGTGTTAGTAACTCGAAATAAAAGCTGCGGAATAAACGGAGACTAGCTAAAGGTGAGATGACGATATGTGTTGGAAGTGTTTCCAAGGTTGATGTGATCAAGCATCGCATGCTCCCTCTACCATCGAGATTGGTGTTAAACCTAAATAATTGTTATTTGGTGTTTGCGTTGAGCATAGACATGATTGGATTATGTTTATCGCAATACGGTTATTCATTTAAAGAGAATAATGGTTACTCTGTTTATTTGAATAATACCGTCAATGGTCTTGCACCTAAAATGAATGGTTTATTGAATCTCGATCGTAGTGATACACATGCTCATGCCAAAAGATATAAGATAGTAATGATAGTACAACATACTTGTGGCATTGCCATTTGAGTCATATTGGTATGAAACGCATGAAGAAGCTCCATGTTGATGGATCTTTGGACTCACTTGTTTTTGAAAAGATTGAGACATGCGAACCATGTCTATTGGTATATATGCATGAAGAAACTCCATATAGATGGATCGTTTGGACTCACTTGATTTTGAATCACTTGAGACATGCAAATCATACCACATGGGCAAGATGACTGAAAGGCCTCGTTTTCAGTGAGATGGAACAAGAGAGCAACTTGTTGGAAGTAATACATTTTGATGTGTGCAATCCAATGAGTGCTGAGGCACGCAGTGAATATCGTTATGCTCTTACTTCACAGATGATTTGAGTAGATTCTAAGTATATTTACTTGATGAAACACAAGTCTGAAATATTGAAAGGTTCAAGTAATTTCAGAGTGAAGTTGAAGATCATCGTGACAAGAGGATAAAATGTCTATGATATGATCATAGAGATGAATATCTGAGTTACGAGTTTGGCACACAATTAAGACATTGTGGAAATTGTTTCACAACTAATACCGCCTGGAACACCATAGTGCGATGGTCTGTCCGAACATCATAACCGCACCCTATTGGATATAGTGCATACCATGATGTCTCTTATCGAATTACCACTATCGTTTATGGGTTAGGCATTAGAGACAACCGCATTCACTTTAAATAGGGCACCACGCAATTCTGTTGAGACGACACCGTATGAACTATGGTTTAGAGAAACCTAAGCCGTCGTTTCTTAAAAGTTTGGGGCTGCGACACTTATGTGAAAAAGTTTCAGGCTGATAAGCTCGAACCCAAAGCGGATAAATGCATCTTCATAGAATACCCAAAACAGTTGGGTATACCTCCTATTTCTGATCTGGAAGCAAAAGTGATTGTTTCTAGTAACGGGTCCTTTCTCGAGGAAAAGTTTCTCTCGAAAGAATTGAGTGGGAGGATGGTGGAGACTTGATGAGGTTATTGAACCATGACTTCAACTAGTGTGTAGCAGGGCACAGGAAGTTGTTCCTATGGCACCTACACCAATTGAAGTGGAAGCTTATGATAGTGATCATGAAACTTCGGATCAAGTCACTACCAAACCTCGTAGGTCGACAAGGATGCGTACTACTTCAGAGTGGTATATAATTGTTGCTAGACAACAATAAACCTACGAGCTATGGAGAAGCGATGGTGGGCCCAGATTCCGACGAATGGCTCGAGGCCATAAAATCCGAGAGAGGATCCATGTATAAAACAAAGTATAGACTTTGGAAGAACTACTTGATGGTCGTAAGGCTGTTGGGTGCAGATGGATTTTAAAAGGAAGACGGGCAATGATGGTAAGTGTCACCATTAAGAAAGCTCGACTTGTCGTTAAGATGTTTTCCAACAAGTTCAAGGAGTTGACTACGATGAGATTTTCTCACTCGTAGCGATGCTAAGAGTTTGTTGGAATTATATTAGCAGTTACTGCATTATTTATGAAATCTTGCAGATAGGATGTCAAAACATTGTTTCCTCGACGATTTTCTTGAGGAAAGGTTGTATGTGATACAACCAGAAGGTTTTGTCAATCCTGAAAGATGCTAACAAGTATGCAAAGCTCCGGCAATCCTTCTAAGGACTGGAGTAAGCATCTCGGAGTTGGAATGTGCGCTTTGATGAGATGATCAAAGATTTTGTGTTTTTACAAAGTTTATGAGAAACTTGTATTTCCAAAGAAGTGAGTGGGAGCACTATAGAATTTTTGATGAGTATATATTGTTAACATATTGTTGATCAGAAATGATGTAGAATTTCTGGAAAGCATACAGGGTTATTTGAAAAGTGTTTTTCAATGGAAACCCTGGATTAAGCTACTTGAACATTGAGCATCAAGATCTATAAGGATAGATCAAAAACGCTTAATAGTACTTTCAAAGGAATACATACCATGACAAGATTTTGAAGGAGTTCAAAATAGATCAACAAAGGAGTTCTTGGCTGTGTTACAAGGTGTGAGTATTGAGTAAGACTCAAGACCTGACCACGGCAGAAGAGAGAGAAAGGACGAAGGTCGTCCCCTATGCTTTAGACGTAGGCTCTACAGTATGCTATGCTGTGTACCGCACCTAAAGTGTGCCTTGCCATGAGTCAGTCAAGGGGTACAAGAGTGATCCAGGAATGGATCACATGACAGCGGTCGAACTTATCCTTAGTATCTAGTGGACTAAGGAATTTTCTCGATTATGGAGGTGGAAAAAGAGTTCGTCGTAAAGGGTTACGTCGATGCAAACTTTGACACTAATCCAGATGACTCTGAGTAGTAAATTGGATTCGTATAGTAGAGCAGTTATTTGGAGTAGCTCCAAGTAGCGCGTGGTAGCTGCATCTACAAGGTGACATAGAGAGTTGTAAAGCACACACGGATCTGGAAGGTTCAAACCCGTTGACTAAAAACCTCTCTCACAAGCGAGATATGAACAAACCCCACGGGTGTTGGATTCATTACAATCACATAGTGATGTGAACTAGATTATTGACTCTAGTGCAAGTGGGAGACTGTTGGAAATATGCCCTAGAGGCAATAATAAAATGGTTATTATTGTATTTCCTTGTTCATGATAATTGTCTATTGTTCATGCTATAATTGTATTAACTGGAAACCGTAATACATGTGTGAATACATAGACCACAACATGTCCCTAGTAAGCCTCTAGTTGACTAGCTCGTTGGTCAATAGATGGTTATGGTTTCCTGACCATGGACATTGGATGTCATTGATAACGGGATCACATCACTAGGAGAATGATGTGATGGACAAGACCCAATCCTAAGCATAGCACAAGATCGTGTAGTTCATTTGCTAAGAGATTTTCTAATGTCAAGTATCGTTTCCTTAGACCATGAGATTGTGCAACTCCCGGATACCGTAGGAATTCTTTGGGTGTACCAAACGTCACAACGTAACTTGGTGGCTATAAAGGTGCACTACAGGCATATCTGAAAGTGTCTGTTGGGTTGGCACGAATCGAGACTGGGATTTGTCACTCCGTATGACGGAGAGGTATCTCTGGGCCCACTCAGTAATGCATCATCATAATGAGCTCAATGTGACTAATGAGTTAGCCACGGGATCATGCGTTACGAAATGAGTAAAGAGACTTGCCGGTAACGAGATTGAACGAGGTATTGGGATACGACGATCGAATCTCGGGCAAGTAACATACCGATAGACAAAGGGAATTGTATACGGGATTGATTGATTCCCCGACATCGTGGTTCATCCGATGAGATCATCGTGGAACTTGTCGAGCCAATATGGGTATCCAGATCCCGCTATTTGTTATTGGCCGGAGAGGTGTCTCGGTCATGTCTGCATGGTTCCCGAACCCGTAGGGTCTACACACTTAAGGTTCGGTGACGCTAGAGTTGTTATGGGAAACAGTATATGTTGACCGAAGGTTGTTCGGAGTCCTGGATGAGATACCGGACACGACGAGGAACTCCGGAATGGTCTGGAGGTGAAGATCGGTATATTGGACAAAGGGTATTGGAGTCTGGAATTGTTTCGGGGGTACCAGGCTATGGCCAGCATGTCCGAAAGGGGTTTCGGAGGCCCCGGCAAGCGTTGGGGGGCCTTATGGGCCAAGGGGAAGGGGCAAACCAGCCCACTAAGGGGCTGTGCGCCCCTCCCAACCCCTCTCATGTAACCAGGAGAGGTGGGGGCGCCACCCCTAGGGCAGCCGCCCCTCCCGGCTTGGGGGGCAAGTTTCCTAGGGGGTGGGGGTGCCCAAACCCATCTAGGGTTTCCCCTGGCCGCCGCCTCCTCCTCTAGATCCATCTAGAGGGGCCGGCCCTTCTCCCCTTCCCCCTATATATAGTGAGGGGGTGGGAGGGCAGCCGCACCCCTTGCCTGGCGCAGCCCTCTCCTCCTCCAACTCCTCCTCCTCCTCCGTAGTGCTTAGCGAAGCTTTGCCGGAGAACCACGAGCTCCATCGCCACCACGCCGTCGTGCTACTGGAGTTCTCCCTCAACTTCTCCTCTCCCCTTGCTGGATCAAGAAGGAGGAGACGTCCCCGGGCTGTACGTGTGTTGAACGCGGAGGCGCCGTCCGTTCGGCGCTAGATCGGATCTTCCGCGATTTGAATCGCCGCGAGTACGACTCCATCAATCGCGTTCTTGTAACGCTTCCACTTAGCGATCTTCAAGGGTATAAAGATGCACTCCCTCTCTCTCGGTGCTAGCATCTCCTAGATTGATCTTGGTGACACGTAGGAAAATTTTGAATTATTGCTACGTTACCCAACACTAAGGGCCCATTTATTCTTGGGCTCATTTCTAGAATTCGGTTAGATACGGTCCATTAGTGGCCTGTTCCGTTTGTGGGCCAAATACAGCTCGTGGTTACATTCGGCCCGTTTGTGGCTCGTTAACCCGTTGGGCTGTTTTCATAGCGTTATCAAATACAGCCTATTAACGGCCCGTTATGGTCCATGAATAGTACGGACCATGTTTGGCGAAATGATTATACACCCCGTAGAAGGCCCATGGATCCTACGGCCTGTAGAAGACAAATGGATCCTACGACCCGTAGGAGGCCCATGGATCATACGGCCCGTAGAAAGTCCATGGATCCTACGGCCCGTGGAAGGCCCATGGATCCTACGGCCCGTAGAAGGCCCACGGATCCTACGGCCCGCAGGAGGCCCATGGTTACAACCGTCCATGTGTTGCCATGATTATTGTGGCCTAGTTACCAAAAATAGGTTATTGTGGCCACTAGTAAAACACGGAGAAAGAACTGCAGTGACTACAAGCAAACAACTAAACAAGACAATAAGGAAATAAATAAGCAAGCAACTAACGCTAGCCTATTACAGCTATTACACATATTACATCCACTAGGCATCAAAGTTCGCCACCAGTGCAAATATAGGGAACAAAGCAACATATTACATACATTGGCCGTCAAAATTGGCCACTAGTGCAAATAAACACGGCAGCAAAACAAGTCCATAACTGAAACAACTTCATAAGAGCTCAAGAAACGTTATCCTGGGTATCCACCATGCTGGCAATAAGCTTAGCAAGCTTATTAGCTTTGTCACGTTTGGCGCTAAAATCCTCCAACGCTTGCTGTTGCACCAGAAAGTATGCATCTCAATGCTCTAGGGACTTCCACTGTCCTTCCGCTTCTTGTCGCAGCACAGCTGATCGATGTCTTTCAGCTTGTAGTTGAGACTCAAGAAACCGAACTGATTCAGACAGTGAGTTTGAATAGCTTGTGCAAGCGGTAGTGGCCATCAACTCGAACAGTAAACCAAGACAGGACTTTGGGGTTGCCTCACTGTCTTCAAGATAGTTTTCCTTAGCTCTTTTATCAGCTTTGTTCGAGACCAACAAGGATGTCTCACGATCGTGAACCTTATCTGCATTACTTCCTTTATCATTGCTTAATAAGGCACTCTTCCCCAATATTCTATCACCATTCTAAAAGAAGAAACAAGCAGACACATAACATGTTTATCATGTACTAGTATATGAAACTCATTTCGGTGAACCAGTTCATTAGTAAGGTGGACAAGATTAAACTACCAAGTCTTCTATTGCCAAGTAGTACATTATAAAAGCATCAAACAAACATATATCTATGTCCTATGGTCACTGCATTGTCTTGCCAAATCAAAATAGAGACACGGTTCAAATCATATCAGTTCAAGAGAAAGCAGCACTGAAAGAACACAAAGCGTGGGCCTCTAAACGACACAACAAGATTTCAGATGGGTACCACGGGTCTACATGTACAACAACACTATTGGCCCTGTTATGATGCTAGTAATGTGCATGATATGAGAAGTCAACTGTATACACAATTGAAATTGAAATCAACAGAGCTATTTGTAAGAGCAAACCTGTTAAAGACAATGCCTGTTGTGCCATTGGAGTTTCCATTGGATCGTTCAATTTAAAACTAAGTTTGTATGAGTAAATACAGTGATACAAGAGCAAAGCAGTATGCACAATAACAATGAAATCTTAAATGAGAACAGTTGTTCTTCAGGTTTAAGCACTTGTACTACATGAACAGAGTACAGTAAGACGCAAGCATATAGTACTTAAAATAAAATGAGCTCATAGACCTTACCACATTCTTGGTTCGGGACTAGTAAAGAACAAGGCGTTCCCAGTCATCGTCCAGTAAATGTGTCTCAGGAGAACGTAAGGGAATTTGATGAGTTTCTTTGCCAGTGAAGTATATTTTCTTAAGGTAATTCCGATACTGCCACCAAGCATTCTTGAAGATAGCAGAGGTATTAGCACAGGTTACCTCATCATGAGTTTCCAAATTGGTACTTCTCTATAGAGAAAAATGGGAAAATTTGCTATATTATAACCATCATGGAGGTAGAATGTATGGGACAAAGCAAAGTAATTGCCATGAATAACATTACTTACACAGAACTCCTGGAAAAACACCTGCAACTGGCATTTTCCTTCATCTTCAGTATAATATTTCCATGATGGGAAGATAAGCAGATAGGATTTAACAACATCAAATGTGATAGATGCTAAACTATGAATGGCTGGTTGTGCTTCCTCCACAAGAATAGGTGTACTAATTGGTGGAGTTGGGGTTCGCCGTGGTAGTACTGGCGCTTTGGGCATTGGAGCTGCCTTACTAACTGCTCTTGTTTGGGAGCTCTGTGGTGGAGATGGTGCTGTGTCAACAGGAACTGGGTTACTATCTGCTGGGGTTGGGGTTAGATTGGGTGAAGCTGGTTCTCTGTCCATCGCAGTAGGGGTAAAATCTGCGAGAGTCTGGGTTGTGTGTGGTAGGGCTGGTTCTCGTGCATGTACAATCGGGGAGCTATCTCCACCAAGAGGTAGCACTGTTTATTTGAAGACCGTGTTTCTGCTCCGCTAGATACTGCCATCACCCGCTCCAATTCAAATGGCTGATAAATAGGAAACATAGTTGAATGTACAGACATTGTATGAGAGACAGATGCAATAGATAGTGTGGAAAAAAGAGGGCATTAAATAGTTGACATGTATATTGTTTAACTAAAACGGATAGCATGACATAATTTCACATATATGATGTCTATCTAAATTGGATAGCATAACATAACATAATTCAAAGATATGATGACTAACTAAACAAGATCGCATGACATAATTCACATACATGTTATCTAAGTAACCAGGATCGCATGATTTAATTCACATATGTGATTTATATGCTAAGCAGAGGGCATTCGCATATATGATGTCTGAACTAAGAACATGGTGTTGAATATTGTGTATATGATGTCTAGACTATGCAATGCAAGACACCATATGCACGATATGAGCAGTACAACCGTGCCAAGTTAGAGCATACACCTCGGTGGGGGAATAGGACTAGTCATATGTCTCTAAATCCATCTCTGAGGAGCTATCGGGACCCAGCAAGAGATCTGCGTCGACAGGTAGCACTATCTGCTCTGAAGGCCTTGTTTTCACTCCAGATTTTTCCATCACCCACTGAAATGGCTGATTCACAGGAAGAGTAGTTTAATGTACAAACATTGTCGACAAATGGAAATTTAATGAAGAAAAGGATGGGCTAGATATCATTCAAATATATGATGCCTGGTTAAATAGGATGGCATTGGACATTTAACATATATTATGGCTGGCTAAAAGACACGAGACTGCATAATTCCCATATATGATATTGAAACTAAACAGGTGGCATTACAGAACATGTCTAAACTAAGCAGATGACATATATGATGTCGAAAGTAGGCACTGCAAGGCAACATATGCATGATATGACTAACATCATCATGCCAAGTTAGAGCAAACACCTTGAGGGGTAAATACGAGTGATCAGCTGCGTCTGAATCCACCTTTGAACAGATATCTTCCTCTGGATTACAATCTGGAGAGGGGGGGAGGGTTTGCCATTGAACCCACCATGGAGCAGTGTCTGCATGACATTGTATTGGCGCGCAGAACTCTTCTCTTTTTCTCTACATGTGTCTGCATGACTGTGTACAATATCTGACATGCATACAAAAAAATATAGTGAGATTATGTAAGGAGAGCATGCAAAAATCTAGAGTAATGGTAACAACCAGTGGATGGATCCAAAAATAATGATAGCAGGCTGATGATTGCTTTAATTTAATAAAAAACAGATGATGATTGCTTTACTATTTGTTTCCCACCCAAGATGAACAACATAGGCATACCCTAGGTGAACCAGATATTAGACAGAGATACTACTCCTTGTTGCCTCGATATGTGCCCCACAACTAATTTAGAACTCAAGTTTGAACATCAATTTGGACCTGACTTGGAGTCTAAGAGGTGAACAGGACAATAAAGTAGCAGGTAATATTAAGCAATGCATAAAATTGTTGGGGAACGTAGTAATTTCAAAAAAATTCCTACGCACACGCAAGATCATGGTGATGCATAGCAACGAGAGGGGAGAGTGTTGTCCACGTACCCTCGTAGACCGACAGCGGAAGCGTTATCACAACGCGGTTGATGTAGTCGTACGTCTTCACGATCCGACCGATCAAGTACCGAACGTACGACACCTCCGAGTTCTACACACGTTCAGCTCGATGACTTCCCTCGAACTCCGATCCAGCCAAGTGTTGAGGGAGAGTTTCGTCAGCACGACGGCGTGGTGACGATGATGATGTTCCACCGACGCAGGGCTTCGCCTAAGCTCCGCAACGGTATTATCGAGGTGTAATATGATGGAGGGGGGCACCGCACACGGCTAAGAGATCTCAAGGATCAATTGTTGTGTCTCTGGGGTGCCCCCCTGCCCCCGTATATAAAGGAGCAAGGGGGAGGCAGCCGGCCAAGGGGAGAGGCGCGCCATAGGGGGGAGTCCTACTCCCACCGGGAGTAGGACTCCTCCTTTCCTTGTGGGAGTAGGAGAAGGGAAGGGGGAAGGAGAAAGAAGGAAGGGTGCGCCCCCCTTCCCTAGTCCAATTCGGACCAGACCATGGGAAGGGGTGCGGCCACCTTTTGAGGCCTTTCTCTCCTTTCCCGTATGGCCCATTAAGGCCCAATACAAATTCCCGTAACTCTCCGGTACTCCGAAAAATACCCGAATCACTCGGAACCTTTCCGAAGTCCGAATATAGTCGTCCAATATATCGATTTTTACGTCTCGACCATTTCGAGACTCCTCGTCATATCCCCGATCTCATCCGGGACTCCGAACTCCTTCGGTACATCAAAACTCAATAAAACTGTCATCGTAACGTTAAGCGTGCGGACCCTACGGGTTCGAGAACTATGTAGACATGACCGAGACACGTCTCCGGTCAATAACCAATAGCGGGACCTGGATGCCCATATTGGCTCCCACATATTCTACGAAGATCTTTATCGGTCAGACCGCATAACAACATACGTTGTTCCCTTTGTCACCGGTATGTTACTTGCCCGAGATTTGATCGTCGGTATCTCGATACCTAGTTCAATCTCGTTACCGGCAAGTCTCTTTACTCGTTCCGTAACACATCATCCCGCAACTAACTCATTAGTCACAATGCTTGCAAGGCTTATAGTGATGTGCATTACCGAGTGGGCCCAGAGATACCTCTCCGACAATTGGAGTGACAAATCCTAATCTCGAAATACGCCAACCCAAGAAGTACCTTTGGAGACACCTGTAGAGCACCTTTATAATCACCCATTTACGTTGTGACGTTTGGTAGCACACAAAGTGTTCCTCCGGTAAACGGGAGTTGCATAATCTCATAGTCATAGGAACATGTATAAGTCATGAAGAAAGCAATAGCAACATACTAAACGATCGAGTGCTAAGCTAACGGAATGGGTCAAGTCAATCACGTCATTCTCCTAATGAGGTGATCTCGTTAATCAAATGACAACTTATGTCTGTGGCTAGGAAACATAACCATCTTTGATTAATGAGCTAGTCAAGTAGAGGCATACTAGTGACACTCTGTTTGTCTATATATTCACACATGTATTATGTTTCCGGTTAATACAATTCTAGCATGAATAATAAACATTTATCATGATACAAGGAAATAAATAATACTTTATTATTGCCTCTAAGGCATATTTCCTTCAAAAATAAGCAGAAACAAAAGAGTGCGACCTCTCTTGTGGACCCGTGTACTCCTCAGGTTCATCTGCTGAGTCGATGATGGTGATGCCGTTACGGTGGGTGCCGGTGGCAGGGAAGGAGATGTCAGGCGGTGAAAGACGGCCATGAGTCGTGATGTCTGGTTTGGTGGATGCTTCTGTCGATGGAGCAGCTCAGGTGAGGTGGACGACGTCGCGGC
The DNA here is from genome assembly GCF_018294505.1 of Triticum aestivum. Classification (NCBI taxonomy): domain Eukaryota; kingdom Viridiplantae; phylum Streptophyta; class Magnoliopsida; order Poales; family Poaceae; genus Triticum; species Triticum aestivum. The sequence continues at coordinate 208,018,590 of NC_057805.1, forward strand.
AGGAGTAGGACAAACCACGCAAAGTTTTCTTCGACACCTACCTGTAACTGAAGTAATTTTGTAAGGGCTCATTTGGCTTGCATGATTCTAAAAACGCAGGGATAGGAGGAAAAACACCGGAATAGGATAGGAATGCACATGGGAAATAGAGCATTTATGAACACAGGATTTCTGTCAACTTGGGTGTTTGGTTTACATGAATTGGAGGAGTAGAGGAATGCAAAGAAACATGGCCAAAATAAAGTGAAACCATATGAAAGCGTGTATAGTTAGAATGTTATTCTGCCACTAACGCACTTGGTCTTGTTTTCATGCATAGGATTTTGAAAAGTAGGTCCAAGTGGATGTTTTGCTCCATACCTTTCAACAAAATGCATGAACAATTGAATAGTAGAGTGCCATCGGAAAATTTCCTATTGCTATGCCGTTGAACCAAAATAGCCCTAATGCATCGACATGAATGTAGAGTAATAAGTGACGCGACAAGTGTACAACCTCTTTGCCGTTGCCGTCGACCTCAACATCATTGGGTTGGTCGCTGAAGAAGTTGAGGCAGAGGTGTGTCGGAGGTGTGGAGGAAGATCTGAGGAATCTATAGACGGCGTCCAGGGCAGTGCTCTGTTGTGATGGATCGTTCCATGGTTGGAGCAGCTCCGGTGAGCCGTAAGACGTCAAGGATGAAGCAGCACAAGACAAACATCGTTAATCTCAAGTGGGATTCTAATAGCATCTCCAATAGATGATGTAAAATGCATTACCAAAAAGTGATAGATGTAAAATTAACATCACCAATAACCACCTAACTACAACAGATGAGGTAAAAACTGTTGACTCTGAACGTAACTGTCGAAACTGAAATTTACTGTGGAATCTGAATGTTACTATGGAAACTGAACGCAATGGTAGCAGAGAGGCACTTCACATGGGATAGTTTAGGGAGGGCCTGCAGTTCATCTTCAACCTGCACCCCCGGAGCCGCCAGCCACCACCGGCCGAACCCCACGCCGCCTCGCCGCCCCGAAACAACTCCGCACCGCCGGTCCGCCCCCGCCCCGAAACAACTCCCCACCGCCGGTCCACCGCCCCGAAACAACTCCCCACCGCTG